>NC_040884.2:16542005-16777005 GCF_900634795.4 Betta splendens | reverse complement strand
CAGATCAAGTTATCAGGCTGCCGCGGGGTCAGGCGGCCAGATGTTCCGTAGATCCTCTAGGATCAGCTGATTTCCCAGGCCCGGCCCTCTGCGGCCGCCGTATGCGAGGCATTTACCCGGCACCGTAAGGCAGCTGTTAGTGAAGATCATGCTCACAAATCCTAAGTGACTTGAATGTTTTACATCCAGCGAGCGCTGTGTGTGACACACAACGGCCGAAGCCTTCAGGCCACTGGAGTCATTGTCTCACTGGTCACAATGTGTCTTTAGACAAAATCCCCTGGGAACAAACTACCAGTTAGTGAGATCAAAGCCTCGTGTGACTTCTCAGCCTGTCTCGTGCCTTAATACACACATATCGTATCGTCACAGGTGTTTCGCAGCAGTAAAACAGGTGACAGGCTGTTCGGCTCCACACTGACTGGGTTGCTCTGGTTTCCGCGCTTCTTCTTCGTGGGGCCACTGCAACAGGAGCCACTTTCCGTCCACGCGCTCACAGCCGTTAACTTGCGCACTGTCCGTCAAGTCAGTGCTGTAACATTACAAGCGTCAGAACTCCGCTGTCGTTGCGGCCGGTGGTGCGCACTGCGCAACCTCAGCCCCGGCGCTGCTCACACGCGACGCAGATTCACGCACCGACGTGTTTTTATTAGCTCCCATCACTTACGCGCGCCGCGCATCGTCGGCTGGCGCCCGTTAACGCATCACACACACACACACACACACACGCACGCTTATATACGATAGAGGTCCTTACCGCCGTCTCCATACGTTTCGATCCCATATCCGTCCTGCAGCCCGTTGCTCCACGTACCGTCGTATCTGGCAGGCGTGTTGTGGCTCTGCCGGACTCCGTAGCGACCCTTGAAGCCGTGGCTCCACTCTCCGCGGTAGATCCACTTGCCCTTATTCTCCACGCCGAGCCCGTGCCGCTTCCCCTGGGACCAGTAGCCCCTGTAGGTATTCCCGCTGGGCCAAGTGTACACCCCTACGATCTCGAAGCCGTGCGACCAGGACCCGGCGTACTCGCCCTGGCCCTTGGGTCCGGTGCAGATGCCGTGTCCGTGGGCTTTGCCATCCTCCCACCCCCCGCAGTACGTGCCACCGTCGTCGAAGTCAAACCTTCCGCCCGTCATTCAGATGCGCACTGGAGATTCAGCGGATGGTCGGTGCGCTGCTGCAAGCTCTCCTGGCGTCTCCGGCGCCGAGGCAGCGGGATCCAGGGTCGGTGGCGGCGATGAAAGGATGAGCCAGCAAAGATGGTGACTGCCGGAGAACGGGAGACAGGACGATGCACACGGCGATGAGGACGCTGCGCCCGCACATGTCACGCAAAAGGCGTTTGCGATGGTAAAGCGTGAAGGTGTCACTTACCGGAGGCGCACGCCGGGTTCTGTGCTGTGCGTCGCTCTCTCCCCCCTCTCACCCACTGATCGCAGAGGGAGAGAGACAGGCGCCGAGTCCCCGCTGAAAAAGACACTGGGCCAACGGCAACGTCACGCCACAGGTACCTCCCACTGCCCCCACCGAACCGAAAGCATCCTGGACCCCGGCAAGTCAGCTCCACGTTTGGGAATCGCCTCTAAAAAGTATAAGCTGTGCATCATATTTTTGGTCTAATTGTAAATTTAATTTGTTAAATATTCCCAGAGCCTGTACTTATTAAAACGTTTATTACACCGACTAAACGCAAAAGGTATTTTACTTAATCAGATATAAATCACTCAGTGCATCTCTAAAACTATACAAAACAGAAGAACTATCTGCAATTAAAATGCTTTAAATAAACACCCGTGATTAGGCTCATACATCACAGTAATAACTCTTAAAAATAACACCAACTAGAGAACAGTAGTTCACGCTCTAAAAATGGCGACCCCTGCTGGTCAAACCTCCTCATTGCATCACCTATGATCGTTTAGTGTAAGAATGTGTGGATTAGAGAGCGTACAGGTCTGTCGTCGCAAGCACCTATCAGTTCTGTGTAACACTAATCGGAATTTGTAAAGAATTAAGCTAATGTTTTGTATTATTAGGTGAAAATTAGGAACATGTGACCGTGACTATATGTACAGATTACAACCAACTTTCATTGTGTTAAGTGACAGTGACAGTTAAACACTCCGAGCCTGTAGGGGGTGCACGTGTACTTTGACTGTGACGTAATTCGCCGACCTCGCCTGTTCAAAAAGTAACAGCAAATAAAATGGCGTCGGAAATCAGCTGTGAAAGCCAAGATGAGAAATCTGCTCTCATCGGGGAAGACGCAAAACAGCAGCGTGGAACCGAATCGAAGCTGAAGCTTTATCACTGGACGCAGTCTTTCAATTCGCAGAAGGTGAGCGTCACGGCGTTTCAGCACCGCATGTCAGCGGACAGCTCCTACCGAGAGGCGTGTACTGGTTGTTGTGGGTCGTTTGAGGTCCTTGTATGAACACAGTGTTGTGATGACGTATGTGGTTCAGCACCGCAGTTTAATGGACAGCTCCTCACGAGATGGTTAATAATATGCGTGTCATCTGTGAACTAGACCCAACTGATTTCATGTTCATATCATATATTTTTAGGACCTGTGCAACAAACCTCAGGCGTATGTCCAATGTGCAAGAAGTGAAGAAAAAGAACATGAAGATTTGCTTTAAAGGCAATCAGTAAAATATCTCAGCGTTTTGTTGTTGATGGTTGTTTTCCAGGTGCGTTTGGCCATAGCGGAGAAAGGTCTGCAGTGTGAGGAGTATGACGTGAGTCTACCGCTCAGTGAACACAACGAGCCATGGTTCATGCGCCTGAATCCGGCTGGTGAGGTACCGGTTCTGGTCCACCGTGACAACGTCATATGTGACCCAGCGCAGATCATGGACTACCTGGAGCAGAACTTCAATGATGGTGAGAGCAAACGAAGAGCGCTCGGGTTTCCTCTCCTCGCTCACAGTCAACCTGTTCCAGTAGTTTTGGTTTTAAATTATGCCTTTTTGTTAATTATTATATTTATGTTGGGTGGATTTGTATTTTTTTCAGTTATTTATTCACTCATTGTCTTTACTTTTTATTTTCTGTTGGTCCGCATTCATGATAGAATAGGGTCTCATCCTATCATCAGTCATCTTAAAGGGGAGAGAATCTGGTAAGTAAACTAGTAAATATTATGACTGGTTTAAATTCCCTCATTTAAATTAAAAAAAAAAACATTCAACGCAGCAGTTTTGTACATCAGTGTTTGGTAGGAATCAGTCTGCAATAAACCAAACCTTGCTTCATTCCTTGTTTATTTGCAGAAGGTTCTCCCAAGCTGGTGCCTGCGGAAGGAAGTACATACTACCACAGAGTGCAGCACTACAGGGAGCTGCTGGACTCACTACAGATGGACGCCTACACGCACGGCTGCATCCTCCACCCTGAGATCACCGTGGACTCCCACATACCGGCGTATGCTGCCACGTGCATTCAAAGTAGGACGAGCACTGCCCCCTTGTGTTTCACACGATGTACTTCTAGCCTCAGCAATAATGCTACCGGTTCGAATTGGCACAGATGTGGACAGAATAGCTGCATTCATATAATGGCAAATGAAGTGAACGTCTAAGCAGATCAGTTGATGTGAGCCTGATTGGAGCAGGATGCTGTTCGCGTGAGGACACAGTGAGGCTCACGGCTTCTAATATGCTCCTGTGTGTTTTATGTGACAGCACAGATCGGGAACACAGAGTCGGAGCTGAAGAAACTGGCTGAGCAGAATCCGGAGCTTAAAGATGCTTACGTAGCGAAACAGAGGCGCCTGAAGGTGAGTTCAAACTGAGTGTCGCTATAATAATAATAATAATACACTCAACTAATGAAACCAACTAAAAATGCTTCTGCAGTCCAAGTTGTTTGACCACGACAACATAAAGTACCTGAAAAAGCTTCTGGATGAGCTGGAGAATGTGATGGACCAGGTAGAAACAGAACTGCAGAGGAGAGTGGAGGAAACACCAGGTAAATAAAGAAATGCATTTTTATTAAATGATTCCACGTCATTTGTGCAGTAATAATATTAAATCAGCGTCTTACAGCCGTACTTGAGATTTGGTTGGTCTCACCTCTCGCTCGCAGAAGAAGGCGGTCAGTCCTGGCTGTGCGGGGACTTCTTCAGCATGGCCGACGTCTCGCTGGCCGTCGTCCTCCACCGCCTCAAGTTCCTCGGCCTCTCCCGCCGCTACTGGGGCGACGGTAACCGCGGCAACCTGGGGGCGTACTACGAGCGCGTGGTGGAGCGGCCGGCCTTCCGGAGGGTCCTGGGCCACGTCAACAACATCCTGATCTCGGCCGTGCTGCCCGTGGCGTTCCGCCTGGCCAGGAGGAAGGCGCCGGCGCTCGCCGGGGCCACTCTGCTGATCGGCGTCCTGGGAGGAGCCACGTACCTCGGCTTCCTGTTCGTGAAGAGGAGGATGACGGCCGTTGGCTGAGCGAGGGGGAAGCGGCGGCGTGGGACGGGATCGGCCCGGGGTGCCCACTGTACACGCAAGCAAAGCTAAACTGACAGCAGTGGCACGTACAGGACAGTAATTGAAGCAGATCTTAGTTGTTTTCGTTTACTGGTAGCACAAAAACGCACTTTTGTCCGCGCACAATAAACGACTGCTGCATTATTTACCAAAAGTCAGATTTCACCCATCAAATGTTCAAATGTTTAGTGTTTTTCCAGTTCTCTGAATATATATGAATACATGACTGAAGGCTTTGAGTCATAACCTGTACTAAAAAATAAACCAAAAGAAAACTGCCTGTCATTCAGTTGATTTTATGCCAAATCAAAACAACGCAACAAAACTAAATGGGCTGAAATACACACAAAAACCCGAGCAGAGGGGGTCATCGCAGACTCCTGCAGGTGCTCAGAGGAACATCTGTCCAGCATTAAACTGCTCCGTGTTTCCCGTCAATCAAATCTAACTGAGAGCGGCCCTAAAAACCACAACTCAGCACCACTGAGCACGCCATCACATGCCGTCGAGGGTCAAACATTTACAACATCCTATAAGGTCAGCCTGGGCTTTTATGGCACAGGTGCCTTTTTGTGGCTAATGATCTGAGTCTTAAAGTTTAAAAGCTCTGCTCTGCTGCGTAATGGTCGGCGACCTATGCTATTTAAGCTGATTTTCAGACCTGTCATTGACAGATTACAGCATACAAACAAACGTGAGCATGGGGGATAATTGCTTAAAATGCGTTGTCCTACCTTAATAACTAGACTTGCTTGTCTCCACTAGGGGGCAGTGTTTCCCCAAATAACAGACTTCTGCATTTCCTGGATAGCATGAAGTACATGCATGATACTTAAGAATAGACGCCCCTTGGACAATGCTGTTGCACCCAGCTGACAAATTAAAGCCCTTATTGGAGTCGTGCAGCGTCTGACGTGTTACTGTTGAGCTGTTTCCAGTCCAGCAGGTGTAAACGGTGGTTTCCTCTTTGCTTCAGTCAACATCGTGTAACATTAGAGTCACGCACACCTTTGCCAGATACATACAACCAAATATCTGAAGGGTTCTAAACACAAGCGTTGACACATCTGTTAAACTGTCAGAGACATTTAAAAGGATGATGCCAGTTTTTACTGTATAACAAACTATCCCATTACTGTGAGACGATATTCAAGTAACATGTCAGTTTCCTCAATAAACCTTATTCTTCTGCCAGAACAAGGTTTAGAAATGCTTCAACTGTGACATCTCCAAATTGCAATCTGCAGGATTAGGATCAGACTTGGACCAGCTGCCTGCTCCAAGTGTTGCTGGGGCCAGATTCTACTGATCTTCACTTTGATAGGTCAGAATTCAGTATTAGCAACATGAGGGTAGGAGAATATTCACACTGGAGCTTGAGTACTAAATACTCTATTTTATGATGCAAGTGAATTCTCTTTCCTGTCACATTTTATCGGACACCAAACTGCAGGAGACACTGAACCACCTCCAATCCTAAAGGCTGCCAGATCAGCGGGGGCTTCACACTATAACTGTTGTTGCTGGTGGTCATTTGTTCTTATCTGTCTCCTCCAGCGCCTTCCTTCAACCTGTCAGGGCAGACGGCCGCCAACCCTGAGCCTAGTTCTGCTGGAAGTTTCCATTGAGAGACCTTTGCTTGGTCAACATGAGGCAAGCAAGCCTCATTTAAACCGAGTAAGACGTTCTACGAGGAACGTGACAGCGTGATCAGTGAGACGTTACGTCCTGGACGATGTGGCATTAGCGCTGGGATGCCTGCTGGGACACTGTAATTTGTGGTAGATCACTTGCGTTCCCGTTTGGAGCGTCCTTAAACCTCTCTGGTGAATGATGGAGACTGGCAATCGCTCAGACCGCTAACACAAAGCTGTGTGCGCGCTGCCATTCAAATAAACTAAACTGCTCTCTACAGCCATCCAGTCCTCTCTCTCTCTCTCTCTCTCTCTCTCTCTCTCTCTCTCTCTTTCTCTCTCTCTCTCTCTCCATCCTCTCAATGGAACTCATGCTCCTTCTTCACTGGGACAGTCCCCATGTCTACAGGGGAAACAAACAGATAGAGAACTCTTCTCTTGCTGGAGTGAGAGCTGAGCGATGCAGGTGGACGGTGGGGTGATGATGCAGACAGGCAGGCTGCGTAAACAGAAACCCACGCAGCAGTACAGTAGCTGTTGCAGCGGGCGGAGGCGGGAGCATGGAAGCTCAGAAGACGTTCTGAAGACGAGCCTCATTTATTCCTCGCGCTGACGTCACATAATGACCCACCGTGGACAAAGAAGTGTCACCGCTCCGTCCGAACTGTCTCTGCGCCCGGAGCAGCAGCTGCGTCGCACATCTGTCATTATTATCTAATGAGCAGACCGCACTCCCACTCTCTCGTAACTCCCGCTTTTATATTTCCCCTCATGGTTACTTTGGACGCTCCGCTCAGGATCGTCGAGGGGCGGCCAAAGCCTGTTGGCACCATCAAAATGTGTTCTGAGAAACCCAGCGGAGGCTTCCAGAAAGCAGCGTCACCGCTCGGAGCGTCTGCGATGCAGTGTTTGCTGAGCCGACAGAGGTGGGCTCTCACCATGTTGACACTAGTGTTAAAATGACCCCCTGCTGGCTCACTCTTCGCAGCTTTATGATGAAACCCAGTGCCACCATTCATCCCCACATGTGCTCCTCAAATATTTAAACTTGGCCTACATAAACAGGGCTGCACAGGCGCGGTGATACCCAACCCCGCTTGGAACGCACCGGGCGCATTATAAATCTCCCCTCAATTGGCCAGGTGCGGCCAAGTCAAACACGTCGCCCAGCTTTTTATTGTGTAAAATGAGTTTTGTGCGTATGAAAATGAGCCGCCGCGATGTCAGCGCGAAGGCGAGATGGCGGGAGGAGCCCAGCGTGGACAGGGGGCACGTTTGACAGGTGTTGTCAAACGCTACCAAGCGAGAAGTGTGATCCAAATAACTTAGAATTGAAGATTAAGAAAGAGCAAAACTTATAGTTGATCAGAAGTCAGAAAGTTCAAACATTTGTATATGTATCAGACCTACAAACCCAAGAACATCAGCTACATCGCAGCTACGCTACCATTAGCCGTTAGCTCTCCCTGTACTACACAACTACAGTACATACTGCACCCTATTGATCCTCTTGGGGGAGCGGCTTCGGACGTTATCACGCCATTCAATGGTCATTATCAGTGGTTATCAGCCCATACGTATGAGCCGGTAGGTGCCCATCTACCTGCTGGCAGCGGTGAATAGGTGCGGTAGATCGTTGTCAATGATCCGTAAGGTTGATCACGGCTCGGATGATTTAACCAGCAGAGTCAGTATGGGCGCTGTTGAGCTGTTGTTGTTCCGACGGGAGGATCGAAGTTTTGGATTTTGATTTATTAGCGAGCATAACTTAGCAAGTAGCTAGCGGTATTGTGTTAGCTAACTATAACCTGAACCCCCCACCCGTTATCCAGCCCTAACCCTAATCACAATAACCTCTAAAGCTGCTTAACATAGCAACTTAGCTAGCTGTTAGCTGTTCGCGAGGAGGCAGAGCAGGCACCTACTGGCCCATACGAATGCGCTGATAAGTTCTGATCAGCCCATTCGTAATGGCTGATAACATCCGAAGCGGGTGCTTGGGGAAGCTGTGTGCTCTGCCTTTGGCAGTGGGCCACGCATGGGGGCTCCCGGGGGGTTAGTGTGGAGTCTGTGTCTCAGGGACCTTCTGCTTCTCATGTCAAAGCTCTACCCATTGAGCTACAGTACCAGGCCGCCAACATGGTATCTGAAATGAGAACACCGGTGAAGGTCTGATCCTTTTGTAAGTGTGGTGAGGTGGTGACCAGAGCGGATGTGTTGTCATAGCAACAACACCACCGTGGACCAACATCACTGGGATAACAACAGAAGATTGGTACTGTACGTACTGTAACCCAGGAACCAACTAGATCAGCTGAGAGGGAATACGTTTCACTCGGTACCCTCATCAGCATGAGTGAAATACTGTAAGAGTTATTTGTTGGTATAAAGTCAGATTCAGTCACATCCCATCATACTAGATAATGGGCCAATACTAGGATTTGTTCAGACTGGCTCTACATTTAAAAGCAGTAAATCAGAACTTGAACCCTCCCACCAGGAGGTAAAATACTACAGCGGTAGTTTCATTGGTTCAGCTGAGGTGAGAAACGCACTGGGTTCAGTCCGTTCCCATTCGCCGCCTTGAGGAAAGCTTTTGAGGGGTCACGTTGCCGTCTGGCCTTTGCGGGTTCGATGTGTGCAGAGGCAGCACAAGATGCGCTGCTTGTTCAAAGCCCCGCTGGCAAAGGGAGGCGCTGAGTTTCTCCAGAGAATTGGAGGATACGGGCATTTTAAGTGGTGTCAGGACAAGTTGTGTTCTATGGAGTTAGAGCAGCGTTCAGCTTTAACTTATTACAGAACCTAACTATAACTGCTCAGGATTTGTTTTTATTTATTTATTTATTATTTATTATCCCGAATATCTAGACGCACCTGCAAATACGTTTGAGCGTTTGCGCGTCAACAGTTAGAGGTCAGACGTGGATCCAACGCGTGAGGACCAACGACGGGCAGAAAGAAGCCGAGCGAAGGCAGCTAGTTCACAGGGTATCAGCTATAACATACTTGAGCCATGAAAACATGCTGACTGGGTGGATTATCTCTGCGAATTGAGCAGGATAACAGATGAAACTATATATGGCATTCTAAGCAGGCACTGGAAAGCAGATTTTGCATTGGCAGGATTTTTGCGGCGCCGCTGCCAAACACAATACTCGACATAATGAGAAACACTTGTTTCGGGATGAACGATCCGCCGAGCCGCGCGGCTTTCAAGCGCCAGCGAGGGCCGCGCGCGCTGGACTGCGTGTCGTTAACACTGATTATGTGCGGTGGCCTTGGCTCCCGGCCAGAGGAACGTTCCTGCGCATGGAAGTGTGGGATCCGTCTCCGTTAGACACGCAGCGGGAGACCTGAGGACGAGTCACAGCCTCGCTTTTTACTGCGGGTCTGTTCTCTCTGGACCTTCTGTAAAAAAAAAAAATCAAATGAATATAAAGTTTCTGAGTGATTGAATATTATCCAAGAACAAATAAAGCATAAATCAACAGAAATAACCAAGTCGTAACAGCCTCTCTGGGGCTAATGGCCTGGGCCTGTTGAAAGCAATCGTTCAGCATCCGAGCTGAGCCTGTCTGTCATTCGCACGCTGGGCTTTTAGTGCATCTATAGGAAGGAGGCGTTCGAGAGGAACAAAGACCTGTTTGCTTGATGCTCATTTCCGAAAAGCGCTGACTCGTCAAATAAAAGCCAGAAACGCTGCCTCGCCTGAAAACGCGTCGCCATTAAAAAGTCTCTCATTTGGATCCCAGCAGTATTTCATTGTTACAAAGAGCGGTATTAAATGGCAAAGGGGCTTTTATTGACATGGCTGTATCCATGGAGGGCGAGAGAGGCCTGCTCTCTCTCTCTCTCTCTCTTTCTCTCTCTCTCTCTCTGGTGCCTGAACCCATTAACACCAGTGGAGAGAAGGACTACGACTGGACACGTGCAGCGATCATCATCTCACAGTGACAGTCTTCCTGTGGCGCTTCTTCAGCCGCTCCCCACCATGGGTTTATGGACAATAAATGGGACCTGGAAACACCCCGAATAATGTGTTCCAACAAGAACCTGTTCTGGCTTTGAATCCGATTGGAACTCGACCGAAGTCTCGGTTACTCTCTGAAAATAACTTAACGAAAAGAAAAGAAAGAGGTATAAGCTGGAATATAATAGTGAATTATTATAAAAAGGTCTGGGTCACTTGAGACGCGTCCAGCAACAATGGAGCCGAAGTCAACCAAAACAGAGAGCGTCCATTCATCCCATACATTAAACTACTCCACTCGGCAGTGACACAGCGTCGATGGCTCTCTTTAAAACGAGAGATTAAAGGTGGATTTCAGTTTCAGTGGAACCAGAATAAATACAGGGTTGGGAATTAGCCGTGTTTACCTCTGTTTTATCCCCATGGCATTCGCGGTGAGAAGCACAAGGCCGCGCCGGGGGCTTTATGTCTTTGGAGGTTTGGTGCGAGGGCTCCGCTGCTGGATGGCAGCACTGTACTAACAAACATTTGCACCGATACGGAATCGCACTCCGACCGACAAACTGTAAACGTGTGCGTCTCAGGCCCGTGAGTCACCGCGAGGCAGAGCGCACGCCCCACAGCGCTGGGCTCCGAGCACATGCTGCGTTTTGTAGAAACGAAGGGATGAAGGTGGGATGCTGGCGGACAAACACTTGTCTTTCCCTCGTCCATCATTCGTCTCTCAGGCGTTTTGGGGCACGGGAAAAGGCCAAGAAGTGACAAACTGGACCCTCTTCTTCACACAAGCCTCCAATCTCCCTGCGACTGTCCACCATCGACTACTCTAATTGGCCGCTGCTCCGCTCACTCGTCCATAACTACGTCTTCATGGGGCACATTAAACGAAAACAATCGAGTACAAGTCTGCGAATGAATGAAAATGGGAGTCTTTATCCCAATCATCTTGTCACCGGCACCGTCCGGGGTCACCGTTTAGAATAACTATAAACACGTTTGGTTTCTGTCTCTGTCAAATGCCCATTACAGACCAATTCCACGAAAATATAAGCTGGCTCCCTTTTCTTGCTGCCAGAGGGATTTAAAGAGGAAGTCTTGTTTTTGCTGGCGGCGTCTTTAACCGCTCATGACGGACTCATCCCTCAAGATGCACAAGTTCTGACGTGGGAGGAAAGGCGGGTATCAGTACTCGAAGGTCACGGCGGCTCTCGAATGTCAACAGGTCGCGTGGATCTGGTTCCGTTGAGGAGGCTGGTGGAAGGCGTCGGCTCAGACGTCCGCGTCAGAGCCACCAGCACCCACCCACACGTGGCCTTCACGTTCAGTCATGCAGTCACCTCCAGGGTGTGACCGCCGCCCGCCCCCCGTGGGGCGTGGGGGGCGACCGCCAGCCACTGGCCCGACCGCCAGCCACCGCAGGTCCACCGTCCTGCAGCTCACGAGGCAGCAGCCAAATACTGGAGCCGTGGCCTAAAAATAGCAGCAAAGAGGTCAAAGTGAAGGATTCCATCTAAACAAAAGAGCCACGCGGCATCGGAGACACGTCAGGGAAACAAGGCGCCCGACGTACGGAGGGTAAAATGAGGTAGAGGCAGGATCCAGTGTCAGGCAATTCAATTAGCGTGGGTTGGATTTGGCCTGAAACGGCTATTATTTGGATTTTCGCTCAGATGATGTGTTTTGCCCGGGTGATTTTATTTCCTTTCCACTCGCGGCTCGTCCGCGTACGAATCCATCCACAACCTCAGACAACGTCCTGCTTCCTGAGCTCCGTGTCCCGTCAGGAGAGTGCCCACGCGACGGTCGGAGTGTTCTACTGACCTTTACTACCGCTACAGACTGACACGCATCCAGGTGGGTGGAAATGAGCGCTGGACACACACTTAACAGGCCCTGCAGGCCTCTTTAGCAGCCTGTAAGCCCCGGTGCACGTGCGTGTTGGTTTTACTACACTAATCATGTGCCAGGCTGCGTCATTCCCCCTAACGGCCCCTTGTAATAACACTGGCAGAGTTACGTCACTCGCATCCACGGGGAATTGTGGAGGTTGGGGAGAGGAACCGGTCACGGGTTCAATAAAAGCTCTCCCACTAACTGGACGCTGAAGCTGAAGTTCTCAAAAGGTATTTTTCTAATGGGAGAAGGATTAGCGTAAGCAGCGTTTGCCTCAGCAGACAAAGGAGAAAGCTGCTTTTTTTGGGGGGGGGGGGGGGTCTGTGCACCTTGGATGTGTTTTACGTCACTACCACCCACTGCTTTTCCTTCACATGTGGCCGAGTTCCGAGAATTCGTGTCCTCGGACTGTTTTTAATGACTGGGGTCACCTCACGGACGCCTCCCAAGCGCTCCAGGCTTTCGCTTCCAGTGTCATAAACTTGAATGTCCAAAGAGGGAAGCGGAAGCACGCACCATAGCAACACCATCATACTAGAGATGGTCGCGATCAGCTGCCTGAAGGAATATGCTCACGTTTTTACCAAGAGCTGAACGAGGAGCTGGTTTTTCTACGCCAATAAATTTAAATGTATTTATCCAATCGTGCACAAAATCCTAAATCTGTTATCGGTTTTAATTTGAAATCAATGGGCAAATGTGACATCATCACATACTGTAAGATGGATCCACGAGGAAAGGCCTGTGCCCTCTGGTGGCCTGTGTAACAACTGCACCGAGTTATAAGGGGGGGTCTTTATCATATTGTAAGAAAACTACTGTATGTACGCACTGTATTTGCTCCCACATGTAAAAACTGAACAGCATAACTTAAAGTCAGGACAGTGATGCGAGTGTAACATTCTGGGCATTTCACACCGTTTCATTTCTTCTCCCATGACAGTTCACTGAAAGCGAGTGATGGAAGAAGACCAGGCCCGGTTCGTCTTCTGCTGGGAGGATAACCGACTTTACTTTTGTTGGCTAGACGTCTCATTTTTCACGCCATGTGACGAATATCTCACTCTGAAAAAGTACTGGAACTCCCTGAACGGCCAACACCAACATAATAAAACTCACAAATTTCAGAAGGCTGGAAATCCCCAATTTAACCTACTTTAAACCAAATCCCAACACCCTGTTGCTCATAATCTGACTTTTCCATACGGCGTCACCTTTCAGCAGATGCACGGTAAATAAATCTTTATTGAATAATCCGTTTCACACGCGGCGGAGCTCGGTGTAAAGGCGGCTTCTGGCTCCAGCGGGAGGGGATCTGAGACACCCAGAGCTCAAAGGCTTCCAGTTAAAACAGAGCGCTGCAGCCTGCGGATTCCCACTTCGATGTCACTTGGATGGAGCTGAATGCGAAACCGAGACATTTATGTACAGTTGGACCGTGTTTACATTCTGTGGTGTCTGCTCCTTCCACCTTTTCCACCGTATTTGTAGCATCAGCTAATGGGCGCGGCAAGAAAAACTACAGTTTATCACCAGCCGCCAAGAGACGAAGCACATTTAAAGAAGCTGTGATTGAATAGCGGTTAAAAAGATGAAAAGATAAACCAAGTGCAAAAATAATGAATCAATATTAGGTTCATGCGTTTGCAGGGAGCTATGAACCAGTTATGAAACAGCTGTTCTCCAGAGTTCCATGACTCGTTCCAGAGAGGCTCCAGGTTCCACTGTTACCAGGTGCTGCCCACTCCTCACCTTAATTAACCAATCTCCTCCCATTAACGCCTGTTTTCCTTCTGCATCCAAACTCCACCAAACTGCACAAACCTTCTACATGTGGCTCCTTCAGTCAGTTCACATGCAGAACTACAGTACACCCTTTGGCATGGAGCTGAAAACATGTTTGTTTTACGCATCTGGAAAAACTACTAAAGGCGAAAGGTAATAGAATTTTAGTATAAACCTGCCTGAATATCACTCTTTGTGTCTTTTTCTATGAAGGGCGATAATTTAAAAAGACAAAATAAAAGCATGGAATATGTTTTATCCTGTTGAGTACACTGCATGTCCGCTCCACGGCTGAGCCCACCCAGGAGAGAAAGGGGATCCTGCTGCTGTTAGAATATTCTCCCAGTGGATCTCATTGTAAGAGTTTAAGAATATTGTAAGTCTCTAATCTTACATAATTTATTGAGCATATGCAGCCTCACAACAGACACGAGGATCTCCAGCTTTTATTGGGTTTAAATCTTCTTGAGGCGACTCCGAGACAAGACTAATCTGACTTTAACACCTACTCCTTGAGGTCGTGAACCTGATTGTCTCCACGGCGACCGGTAGACAGGGGTTAGGCAAATACGTAACATGAGTCGCAGCCGCTGACGCAGCGCGGATGACGCGGGAACAGCGACATCGTTCCTCTCTACATCTGGAATCACTCTGCTACTGTGCGTCTGCAGGTCAGAGGTTGGTGAAAGTTTACCATCACGACGGCGTGCGGCCGCAGCCCGTCCTCAGATAATAGGCGATTTCAAGGAAAGGGTGTAAAGCAAACTGATGGGAAGGACTGTCATTTATGAGCAGCGAGATAAAATATAAACAGTGACTGCAGTTAGCAAAGACGGAAGGAAAATATGTTTCTCCACTTCCACCTTCTTTAACTTTGTTTCTTCATTGCTGCAAACTTAGCCATGACTGAATGTTTTTCTATCTGATAGACGCATCCATACGTTTGTTGTTCCAAATGAACACTTGAGAAGTTATATGAACAAGAGCGTTTCATTTCTTCATTCAGTCTTTTATTCTAAGAGCAATAAATACAGACAAGAGGAAACGAAGAGACTGGTCTAATTGCAACCATGTGCAGCTTGTGGAAGGACTGTGTAGCAGCAGAGCTTCAGGACGAGCCTCGTGGTGATGCTCAACAGGAAACAAGTCCAGGAAACGACACCTAGCTTAGACATGCATTCAATAAATTCATATGCAGAGATATGTAAATGTTTATAGCTGGGAATATCTCAAAATGTCTCAAACTGTGTTGTTTAGTGGGAACCAGACTTCCTTCAGCTCTTGAACACACACCATGGGATGACCGATATGTCTGAGGACCTTCAGCCATTCACTCACTACAGAGGACAAGACAGATTAAAGGGAAGTAGAAGGAACACAAATGCTCAATTACATCACTTGTTCACTAAATAACACATGGAAAAAGTGGAACATCACGTACTGGAGACATAATAATGTGAAATTAGGAAAGTCTGTGATTTTCCTTGCACAGCGATCATATGTTAAATGGTTTAAGCTGTTGCTGAGCACGTGAAATGAGAAACACGGATACGTTCACCACGAGTGAACACGCAGCTCAGATCAGGTGGAGGCTGAGCGATAGTAGCAGTTACACAAAAAAGAAAAGAAGGATGACTTCTGGATGCTCCTCACAGTGACCTGGCTTCCTTTCCTTCACATCTGATATCGTGAACTTGGATGTTTAGTACCGCTGTTGAGAAAGATGTGAGCATCCGCAGCCGGTGCAACAAAGACGTCACAGACCGAAGCAATGACGAACTGTTTTCTTTGGTCTGAGCGGCGCTTTGCATCGAGCCTGGGCAGGATTTCAGTAGCAGGGTCAGTCAGTCATTAACCCCCCCACACATACACACACACACATGCACACGCACAGGCACACACACACACACACACACACATATGAACACACACATGCGTGCACACAACCACACGCACCTAGACACGCACTCACACTCACGCGCACACACGCACACACGCACATACATGCACAGACAAACACACACACACACGCACACACACACACACATACATGCAAAACACAGACAAACACACACACGCACACACACATGCACGCACGCACACACATACATGCATAACACACGCACACACACACATACACACACGCACAAACACACACATGCAAGGAGAAAGCTTATCATGAGCAAAGACTTGAAGGGATACAATTACAAAATATTCTTATTGTGACGCAAGGCTTTGAACAAAACCAAAATCATTAATATCGGAAAATCCATCCCAGGTTCAAGAAAGATGTTGATTCTACTCTTCACTATTTCATATTTCAACAACCGATTTACGCCAACGTGACAATACTCAGGCAGTGATTGATGCGTCTTTAGGAGGAGAACTGCAACACGCTAATGACTCTGCTGTGTTCCTGCAGGCTTTCACGTGACCATGGTTTACTTTGAGTAAATCCCACAAGCTCGTACAATAAACTATTGCAAATACTCATTAGAGAATTAATTTGTCTCCAACTGAAAACAGCTTACACACACTGATGTTTTTGATATGCACTGGCAACATTTCTATTAGTTGTGGTTTAAAGAAGCATCGGCCATGTAAACAAAGTTTTTATTCCACTGCATGAACTCAACACGTCTCTGACTTTTGGACTCTCATTGCACAAACGAAGCATTCGGTTCTGCACTTGAGTCCAAGTCTGGACCGAAGTCAGTTGTTGGACTCATTTAAAGCTTTGAGTACTGTAATAGATAAAATGAGTTCAGCATTTTTATTTCCCCTGAAATAAATACCTTCTTCCTTCCTCTAGATAATATAGCGCCCTATTCTTCAGAAAAATAATTTGTGACTTCAAAATAAAAGTCTTGTCTTTGGAGATTATTTATTAAAATATTACTTGTATGTATTTCCCATCTCTGTCCTCTGCATCAGTCCTGTTGTTAGTTACAGTAGATACCAGAACATGTGACGTGTTAATATCTGTGTTAATATGAAACAGTGTCTGGGTTCATGCTTAGGCACTGAACACAATGGTCAAAGTATCTCACAGGCAAAGCTCATAAATAAATACATAAACAAAGCAATTTCCTTTTGTCTCCATGCAATCGAGCTGCAGAGACCATGACCTGGCAGCACTTGCTTCATACAACATATGTGTTTGTGTTGAACCAAGAGCTCAGTCATAAAACGTTACAAGGTTCAGGCTCTACAAAGGAGGCGCAGCACAAAACACTGGAGGTCGGCTTGTTTTCACAAAAACATCCTGGAAGAGAGGAAAACTAGGAGTGAGACTGAAGTCATGCGTCAACATTTCAAACTATATTTTCAATCACATTGACAGATGAAATAAAAAAAAACTCCCTTTTCGACCTAACAACTGGTTTCTGGCCCAGTGTTTGGGAAATACTCAATAAAGTACGAGGCGCTGTGACCGGTCCCATCAGTTGTGCTTGGAAGAACTTGGGAAATACTGAGAAAAACAGCAGCAGGAGAATGAGGAGCACGAGGGGCCGAGCGGAGGGGACTCCCAGCCCTTTGCAGAGACGCTGCTTCATCTCCACCTCCAGTCCGGCCTTTCCAGCGAACGCGGAGCGCGAGACGACTCGAGCTGCTCCGATAAGACGGGTCCAACACAAACACTGATGTCATCGTAAATACAGCCTGGACCCGAGCCCGCAAATCGGAGACTGACGATCGCTCATCCCGCGTCACGGCGCGACGCTCGGAATACGCACGAGGCCGCTCTATGTACGACGCGCGTTGACCCTTATTTGATGATATCATGTTTCTCACAAATCAAGTTTTGGGGGAAGCTGGGAAGCTGCTCGGATCCCAGTGTCATAACTCCTGAACTCTTGGTGGACTTTGTGGTCGATTTCCCAAGTTCTGTTCAACGTCGCTGCCAAAACCAGAAGAGCCAAGAAGAGAATGCAAGAGAAAAATCCGTGTGAAGGTTTGAACTCGGTTTTAAGGCTAATACTGTGTCTATTATGTCAAATCCATAGCACAGAAGTCCACCTTTAAACCTAACTACTGTAAGATGAAGTTTTTTTTCCTACTTAGATCATGAAAGGAGCAAACCAAGAGCGTAACAATGGAATCGCTTGTGTTATTATACTCGTTGCATGGTTTCTGGCAGGTAGCTGCCCGAACGCGCCCTAATAGGATCGAGAAAGAAAAGCGGACATAAAAAAAAATAATCCCACGTAACAATTTGCATATTCTTTAATGATGAATGGTACAGCTCACCAGGTGTCACCGCTGCACTCTGGACACGGACACGGCAGGTTGCAGGGCTCGCCTGTGCTTCCCGGCCTCCCACATGCTCGTACCAGGTGCCAAGTGAGCAAGGATCAAGCCTGAACCACCCACACAGGCCCAGGAACGCCAGGCTCCTTCCCCGCTTTGTGACCGTGAACACCATACAGTCAAATCATAAATCACCAGAAACATTGTGCTTATATGAGTTTTCATTTCAGGACAGAAGAAAAAATATAAATATATAAATCATTAAACTTCCCAGACAAGTAGAAGAAGAGTGATGAAGTTTTCAGAGGAGCTGGCAAACTGGATCCCATCTGGGGAGTCAGAAGCCAAAGTCCAGAGAATTTAGGCAAAAGGCCAAAACACGAGCAGCGAGGCTGCGAAGCTTCAGCTGAAACTGCTGGCAGAGGAAAGTGGGTCAGCGTATGGTGCATATGGTGTGTTTGCATCAGGTGACGGGGATTACGGGGGTCGAGGTGAGGGCGGAAGACGCTAACACGCTAGCCGTTAGCGCTCCCGCTCACTTGGTTTGACTCTTTTCATCTGTTTCCTTTTGTTTCTTTGCACCTGCCACTTTTTGCCGTTTTACCCGTTTCTGGTCGTCGTTGTCGTGGCTACAACCCAAATGCCCAGTTTCTTCCAGCTGATCCCCACTGTCCTCCGTCCGTACCTGACCTTCAACCTTTGCACCCTCTGTTTTGGGTGTGAAGGTCCGCGGGTCGATGGTTCTGGCTCGTGCCCCAGGTGGTACCCGCTCTTACCTGCTGGTCTTGCAGGACGCCTGGGTTCTAACTTTAGCTCCTGCTGGAGTTTTCATGTTTGCCTGTCTCTCTGTCAGCCGACATCTGAACCTCTTGAGAAATGTCTGCCTGTGACCGCAGCCCTCCTCCGTCCAGTCTTACAAGGCCCGGGCATCAAAGATGGTTGTAAATATCGTATAGATGGGTGAGAAAATCTGGGGGCAAAGGAATGTAGCGTGTCAAAAATAGATACACAAGCTTTGCAACTTATTCCTGAGGAAAACGTCCCCCCTCTAGGAACCCCTCAGGTTGTTTCCCACACTCTTTACGGGAAAAGTGGTTTAGTTGTGTATGTGCTCAAGCACTTTACAGTCCAGCATCAAGTTTACAGTAGGCACCTCTAGGAATTATCCAAGAACATTGGTCCTTTGAATTCTCCAGACTCCAACGCTGCTGTTTACATTTTATATTTGCCTTAATTGTCCTTGCGGCGTTTTCTTCCTGTGAGCACAGCTGGGGATGAATCCACTGCGCAGGCAAACAACAGCCGGACTCGTATCTAGACAACAACAGAGGGAAGCATCCGGGCCGGAGCCGATCCTCCACGGGCGTGTTTGTGGAGGCTCTTTGACTACAGGGCTTTATGGCTCAGCAGTAAATACTGTAGTTACAGTACCAGCTGGCAAAAATGGTTTTACTTTGTGGATGTCGTGCTAGCGCCTTGTATGTGTATATGAGGTCCAGAGAAAGCAGCATTTAAAGCGCTGGATTGACCGAGGGCTCGGTGAGATCACTCTTTGATCACAACACACAGATATTCATTGACGTAATTACTGCGCTAGCTGGTCGTCGGACAAGGGAGGAGTAATCATCCAGTCCTGACCTCCAGACGGGGACACAGGGTTGAAGCATTTGCAGCTCCTTCGCTCCTCGCAGACTGTGTGAAACGTACAGTATTTGCCATGTAACTGTATATTCCACGGACACAATGCGCAACAGCTGCATGTGGGAGAAAGCGGCCGGGGCGAACCGGGGAGTTGGAGTCTGGGCTGCTTCCCAGTGTAAACCACTCTGGAAATGTCACCATTACTTTTTGCCCCCGGGCCAATAAAAACCAAGTCGTGACATCACAGCTTCTCAGGCTCTGTCCCAGCGCAGCCTCTCCAAACGCCATAAATCCATACAATGTTGATTTGTTCCGATGCTCAGCATTGAACTACTTGAATTGTTTACTGACTGACTTATTGTCCAGCTCAGCCTCCAGCTCCATCAGCTGACTTCATCTAAAACCTATTTACTATATTATACTGAGTGTCCAAAACAACAACCAAGGTCTTTGTGCAGCAGATTGGACCGATAGCGGTCTATTTGCTGGAGTCCTGTCCTACACGTGGCCCAGAAATAGTCTGGCACACCGTCAGGCTGTACACGCCAGAGCAGCAGTTTGTGCTAAGCTACGCTAACAGGCCGCTGGCGATACTACTCATATTTACAATACCAAACTCTCTTATCTGATAATTAAATAAGCAACCGCAGCCTGTGCTTTGAAAAGCAAGTGAACTTCGGAGGCGGTGGAATTCTTTATTTAATTGTATTTGTTTTCCTTGTGGCCGGACTCTGGCGGCCTGTCTTCCCCCTAAAGCGAGCGTCGCCCTCGCTCTGGCTTGCTGCACACGCGACGGTGGCATCATGGGCGCTCACACGCTCGCCCTGCGGGGCCGGGAGCATCGTGAACTGCAGCTTTTCACTCTTCGGGCTCATCCGTCCGTTCCAATGGCTTCCCCGATCCCGATGGTGTAAGCCGGTGCAGCAACAGCAGCCTCGGGTGGGGCGCTGCTGAGCCGGAGTCCTGATTGCCGGAGCAGCCGACGGCGCTGGAAGCCTTGAAGGATTCTGTTACTCCTTGAACTGTGCAGGTCGGGACTTGTGTCCAAAGCTGGGTCAAATAACAGTCGAAAAAGACCAAGGTGGATGTTTTAGACATTAGTCGCATGCCTGTGATGCTCTATTTCAGAATAAAATTATACAAACACTTTTTGTTTCATTTGTGTTTTGACTGTGTCTGCCATCTGTACACATACATTGAGCATTACAGTAGTTGTGTATGTCTAATGCTTGTAGGCTAGTCCTCCGTCTTCCCTTTGCTCCCTGCTGCACCTCATTCTCTGTGCTGTACTGGCATCGGCGCTGGGCTTCGAGGGGCCTCCTGAGAGGGGGGAAAAGCACGGGGGAAACTTGGAACAATGTATTGTAGGTAAATAAATGCTCTGACAGAAAAAGAATGCCTTTCCAAAACAGACCCAAGGACCCTCGGAGCAGCATGTGCCCCAAATAATGCTCTAATTACTCCTCCGATAATATAATAATACTGCTTTGACCTCTCTGGAAGTCACTGGGTTCACCAGCACTCTGAGAATCAGGGAATATCATCTGGAGCCTTGGGAAGACGGCACATGGAGGAGCTGTGTGTGTAAGGGAGAGAGAGAGAGAGAGAGAGAGAGAGAGAGAGAGAGAGAGAGAGAGAGAGAGAGAGAGAGAGAGAGAGAGAAGCGTACAGTATTCTGCTTCCAGCTTTTCCACTGTGAAACTTAACTTTTGACTGCGTTGTTTACATGTGAACAGAGCTGAAGATGGCCTCAGCTAATGTGAAGCAGGTGTGTGTGTGCGTGTGTGTGTGTGTGTGTGTGTGTGTGTGTGTGTGTGTGTGTTTGTGTGTGTGTGCGCACGCGAGCGTGGATTATAAGATGCCTCTAAACCTGGAGATCGGCTCAGAATCTCTGGCTGCTGGGTCAAGCTGGATGGAGAGTGTCCTGACTATTGGTACCAGATGGGACGATGAGTCAAAACACTGAACAGATGTGATGATGCTGAGAGCCCTTCACAGCTGATCACATTAGTCGATATTAAAAAAGGACAAAGACGTATCCAACCAAGTAGATCCAGCAGTAGAGATGTTTACTGCATCATAGTTAAACCAGTAACTCTCTCTCTCTCCCTGTGAGACCTTCATTTTATTGTGGAAGCAATAAGTAGACTAGGAAGCAGGAGAGAGAGCCTTTGTTGCACCCACTCGGGTGATATATCCCCTCCACACGTTCCAGCACCTGAAAGGTCCATCACGTCCAAGGCGGTTTATGGCGAAGGCACCGGTTGTCTGCAACAGGACGGGGGGAGGAAGGGGGGAGAGAGGGGGGAGACGAGAAGGGGAAGGAAAACTGTTTCTCTAATTTGTTCGCCAGCTGCCAATGAAAGTGATGACCTGCAGACGGGTTTATGCATTTGCGTCCGCCCTGGCAACACGCACGGTAACCAGGCGTCATTTTTATGGCATAATAAATAGAACAATAAGCCTCGATAGGTCGCACAAACCCAGCTCTCACACTGATTTAACGCTTCCAACCGCTGGCTCCCCTCCGTCCAGTGGCGAGCGGAGCCTGAGGGACGCGCTAAATGGATGGATGCGCTTCACATGATCCATTCTTCTTGGTGCATTCGCGTTCATTAATCATACGCGGCGCAAACCGAGCGCAGGGTGCGCCAGGGGCGCGTGAGGAGACGCCAAGCGCAGCCCGTTCCTAACTGATGTCGCGTGTCAGGTAGCGAGGAGGGGCTGCGCGTCTACCTCCGAGGCACGCGCACTTCCTGCGTGGTGCCACGGCACTATATAAAGTCGCCAGGCAGGACTTCTCCTGAAGTTCTCACAACGTTTGCAAAGCGCAGTTCTCCCCTCAGCAGCCGCAGCCGCAGCCGCGCAGCCCTCCCTCTCTCCGATTCATTAGCGAAGATCTGGAGGTGATTCTACCTCAGCGACGCACTGCTGCGCAACAAAAGGTAGGACCGAAGCCTTTTTACGTCATTCTAAGCAACTATGTGAAGGTAGAGTAAAACATTTTTTAATTAAGTCTGTCTGAAAGCTCGAAATGGATCTTCTTGGTTCCTTCCCACAGAACTCCAGGAGCGGGATATCCAGTCTGCAGACTCCCGAGCCCGAACATGACGCCTCAGCTGTTCCTAGACCTCATACTGGTGTGCATATCTTGCGGAGCAAGTGCACTGGCAGCGAATCCGCCCGCGGCGTCCGCGTCCCCGCAAGGCGCCAATTTCACCAGCCTTGGCGCAGCGCAAAGCTCCGGCACGGACCCCGCCGCTGTCTCCAAGAGCCGGAGGAAGCGTTACATCAGTCAGAACGACATGATCGCCATCCTTGATTACCACAACAAAGTGCGGGGGAAGGTGTTTCCGCCGGCGTCCAACATGGAATACATGGTAGGAGACGCTCTTATCGGTGCGCGTGCACGTATGCGTGTGCTATATTGTCATTTGTAGAACGTCTGTTCCCACTAACTGTACTCAGTCACGTGTGGTACCAAGAGCCCGGAGCTGTGCATGAGGAAGGATGGAGTTTATGAGCAGCGGGTGCAATGTTCCAGTGCAGTTCAGCACAGTTCACCACGCTGGCCGATGGCTGCCTTTCAATTACGTGCAACTAAACTACCACTAATTGAGCTGCAATAGAGTCGGAGCCACAAGCCCCACTGCACCACGTGTCATCGCACCGCAGCCGATTCGATAAAAGCTCACAGTTTGATGGACGACGTCTGTGATTTAAAGCCCCAGAGGCGTTGAGCTGTTTTTCCACCGCTGTGTTTAGGTGTGGGACGACACTCTGGCCAAGACGGCCGAGGACTGGGCTCACGCCTGCCTGTGGGAGCACGGGCCGCCTCACCTCCTCAGGTTCCTGGGTCAGAACCTCTCCGTCAGGACAGGGCGGTGAGTGACCTTTACCTCCGCCCTCCTCCCCCCTCCTCCCCCCTCCCTGACATCTGCTGCTCCTCTCAGGGACGGGCTTCTTTCTCAGCAGTCATGGCCTCACAGCCCCCGTCCTGTTTCCCCTGAGCGTTTTTTGCACTGTGACCTGGTGACTGCTTGAGGAATGCCGCTGTGGCCGTCCAAATAAACACGACCTGTGTTTTCAGCCGTGACCCATGAGGACGGAGGCGCATCCCTTTAGTGGGTCACGACTTTCCGTCTCGGAGAGAACAGCGCACCTTCACATGCTCCTTCCCTCGTCGATTTTATTGAGGAGCAGCACGGGGCTCAGAGGTGCAACCGTTCTGGGCTCCTGCCAGAAAATGTCATAATTTACAGTATTTAAGTGGCCGAAGAGGAACTCTGACTTTCTGGAGCCTCTTGAGAAGAACATGTGTTCCCTTCTATTAACCTTAGCTGCCTGCTGAAACTGAGGCACTTTCATGTTCCCCCACATGTCACTCAGGTCACTTTTGACTTGACCTTTGACCCCGACACCTGATTAGTAGTGACTAAAGTTCTGATTCTGCCTGTTGCTGTATGTCATGTCCGCAGGTACCGATCCATTCTCCAGCTGGTCAAACCCTGGTACGACGAGGTCAAAGACTACTCGTTCCCATACCCCCGTGACTGCAACCCGCGCTGCCCCCTCCGATGCTACGGACCCATGTGCACTCATTACACGCAGGTACGCCTGCAAACGGACTCACACGTGGCAATGCTAAATGTTAGCGACACCCCCAGTGAGCGGCTTCTCCTCTTTGTAGATGGTCTGGGCCACGTCCAACAAAGTCGGCTGCGCCGTCCACACGTGCCACAATATGAACGTATGGGG
This sequence comes from Betta splendens, assembly GCF_900634795.4. Taxonomy (NCBI): domain Eukaryota; kingdom Metazoa; phylum Chordata; class Actinopteri; order Anabantiformes; family Osphronemidae; genus Betta; species Betta splendens. The sequence goes on along the minus strand of NC_040884.2, from coordinate 16,752,589 downwards.
CTCGGTGTGGAAACGCGCCACGTACTTAGTGTGCAACTACTCGCCCAAGTAAGTCCTGCTAGGGGTTCCCTCTGACGAACCTGCTAACCTGGTGACGGTGCCGGTCCTAATCCTGACACAGGCCCCTCTGTGTTCGGCGCTACACTGTGAAATGCCACCCATGTTGATAACCCCGATGTGGGCCCGCGGAGCCGCACGGCGGCGGCTAAGCTCCGCGGGCCCACGCGGCGCTGCAGAACACTCAGACTCAGCCGATCCAAAACCCCGACGGACTCGTGACCGACTCGTGACCCAGGTCCGAGACATATGTACGAGTAACGGGATCAGGGCGCTGGTGACCGGGTTCGTGGGGCTCGGGGGGGCGTGCGACCTCTCAAGGTCGTTGAGTTTAGCAACAGTTCGGTTTCAAACCTATAGGGGGCACTGTTGTCGCTATCGCCGTTCAAGCTCCTGCTTCACAATTATCATTATAATTTTACCCGCCAATGTCTTCCAGGGGCAACTGGATCGGAGAGGCTCCCTACAAAGTCGGCGTCCCCTGCTCCGCCTGCCCCCCGAGCTACGGCGGCTCCTGCAGCAACAACATGTGCTTCCCCGCTCTCAAGACGAACTACCTGCACTGGTTCAAATAAACACAGGTTTCCTGTCAACATACAGCACCACAGAGACATTATCATTGACGTCCTGTAAGGATTTGCACAACAGTTGTGGACCACACTATTTTGTATATATGGGCTTATTTAAAGACACGCATACAATTTCAAGGCAGCAGACGATTTAGTGCTGATGACGTGTAAATACTCTGTAATTGAATTTGTTACTTTTTAACCAGTATTACTGGTAACTGGTGGCTATTATTGTAATTTATATGTCAAATGGGTCCTTAAACTCAGCGGGGCTGCATACCTGTTGTTTTCACTAGATTGGTTTACCGTTGACAATGTGGTATTTAAGGACACACGGTGATACCATCATAGCTGCTCATTCCTACTCACTTTGGTGCTATTGGCATCACACCCTCATGTGGTGTGTGAGCCTTCACAAGAATGTTGAGATACGAAGATCAAAGCGTTTGACCTCGGCTTAGAAGCTGCTCTGAACCACACGGTGAGTTGCACACGGACGCGGTCCCACGGGGGATTTTCATTCGGAGCAGATTCTCAAAACAGTTGTTGACCAAAGTGCACTTACTGTAAACATCTGTCAGACTCAGACATTGGTGTCTTTATTTACGTGGTGCATTTGCAGGTTTACTGCACTTATGCCAGGTTTCATTCATATAATATTTATGCTAGAGTTAAAACTTACCCACATATTCATTTCATAACCACATGTCAGTATATTGGTTCAGTATATACCAATATATACAAATGTCTTGGTGTAATGGACTAATGCAGTGTTTACTATGTTTACTATGTAGCAGTTTGTACGCACCTTAATTGTTTGTAAATTTCCAAAAATACAAGGAAATGTTTTTGTACATGTAGATAACTATTATACCTGGACTATCTTAAACTTCAAGTATTCCATAAGTTATTCATGTGTTTTTTTTATAGGACTGTATCTATATCCATTGATTTACATGTACTGAATAAGACAGATACAATATGTAAATGAACATTATGGCAAATAGTAGCATTTAAAAAAATGGTTTCACATTGTTATTCAGTTGAATAAGTTGAATTTGATTAGACTTTACAAAATAGGAACATTTTCAGCACTGACTGTATTTAAATCAACTGCCACAATATATTTATGCAGAACTGTGTTTTCCTGATGTTTTGTATTTGTAATAAAAGTGTTTATTTTTATTGCGTTTAATGTTTATCACAGTTTAACCACAGTTTGCCGCTCGTCTCAGGATTAGTATCTGCTGTGTGAGGTGTCAGAGGAAACTTGTCATGTCTGATGTTGGTTAGAGTGAATCATTACACCGTTATTGCACCGTTATTACACAGGGGTGCTAGAAGCAGAAAAGAGGGCGTTTACAAAGCCACAGAGAGACAAGCTTGTGTTCGTGTACAGCACGATGAAGTTGTAGTTTGTTAGGAAGTTAAGGAGACTGCGACTGGGGACGTGAAGCCCTACAGTAAATGTTCTGATGTGCTGAGCAGGTGCTGCGGTTCTTGTCCTTTCCCTCAGTGGGACTTGCAGGATGTGGTTTTGGGGCCAGACTTACAATAATAATAAGGGGGGGGGTCAGCCCCCTGTGCCGAGTTAAACCGCTGCCAACCTTTACCTGGATTGTCCATCAGTGGTACTGACTGAGTTTAAGGGTCTGGATTGTGGTGTTGGGATGAGGGCAGCCGATCCAGACGCTTCACATCAGCATCGTTGCAGTAGCTCCGATGTCAGAAGTTCGTAGGCACACAGCGACAAAGCGGAGCGTTGGCAGGGAATTTGCCGATTCCAGTCACAGGAACGATGCAAATGTCCTTCTTGTACTTTTGCGTCACCTCACAGTTTTACACAACCAACACATTAGCTCTGAATTTGTCCTGGTTGAGTTTGATTTGCTTACGTTCCGCTCTAAAGCTCTGAGGCTTCTGCGCTTGAATGTGTTCCAGGTTCAACTGGCAGTTTGGGCTCAACTTCTCCTCTACGCATCAAATACTGTTTCCATTCCGTTCCTTGCTTAAACTTTGAAACATGATTTAATCTTCAAATACATAAGAATGAAAACCAACACCAGAATTTTATGAACTGCTTAAACCTTTTAGTTTGTTCAGGTTCATCATTGGACTCTTCAATGGTCAAACTGAGAGCACATAGATTTTCATGTTTGTTATCATTTTACTCGTTATTTATTATTTTGTCAAATTTCTCACTCAACACTTTGACAAGCAGCATAAACTGAAGACCAGGAAGAACGGGGGGAAACTCAGTCACAGGTTTCCATTTCAGAAGCAACAAATGAATCCAATTGAACCGGTTCTTGCCATCGGACGTGTCTGAAGGCAACACACATTTAAAAAAAGCACACAAATTACAGATGTGTCATCAGATTAACGGCCTTGTCTCTCTTGGAGCACAGTACAAAGATGAAACGTTGGTGTGGACTCTGCAGCAGCAACAATGCAGCGCGACTTTGCTACTTGTTCGTGTCGCGGACGTTTGTTGGTTTTCGCCCCGGCTCTCGCTGCCTCCTTGCTTGTCTCTGTACTCTACAACCTCGCTGCCCTCTGTGACTCCTCGCAGCAAACGGCCTCTCTGCACCCTTCAGGGGGGAACTTTCTCTTTATTCATTTCTCTGCCCCCCCCCCCATTGGAGTGGAGAGACGGTGTTTATTTTGCTCCCCTTGCAGCTTATCTATCGGAAATGCAGCCGGTGCCCAGTCTGAGCCTCGCTCCGTCCAAACGCATCCACTGGACTTGTTATATCATTACATTTATTTACATTGGATTTTTTCACAGGTATTTGTAATGTACCTCTCACTCTGGAGCCTGTTGACATATGTGTTTCTCAGAGACTGATGTGACCCACTTGAAGCATGTTTTGGAATCTCTTCAAATGCTGCCACACGCATGTTAAAGCCCCTTCACGTCAATAAATCTGTGGAGGCAGCGCCGTTAACTGCAGGCCACGTTTTTATTTTAGCAGTGCGTCTCTCCTTTTAGCTGATTTGCCCTTACTCCAAACACGGGGTAAAAAATAAAGTTTTTCAAGTACACAAATCATTTGCGGTGTCTCCGATGCCCGCTTCTGTCTCTAAATCTGTTTGTTTGGGACGGCGCGGTCATAACATGTGGGGAAAATGTTTCATTTCTCCCAGCGCTTCACGGTTTAATGTTCTCCCTACACTAGCGAGTGCTGGTGTTTCATGCAACGGGTCAGAGTAAAATGAGACACCGCCGGGTTTGAGCTCGGCGCTTCGGCCACTTCTGTCATCTTTGGAAAGGTTCATCACATGGTCTGGTTGAATATAAATAAAGCATATCTGGCATACCTCAACCTAGATATACCATTTTACGACCAGCGATATAAGCTAGGGTTATGTCATAAAACTGTATAGTCTGTACTCATCTCATATATGACATTAACAGTAATCACAGACCCTGGCACCAACGCGCTCCAACCATAGTGGTAATAATGGTAAATCTCCAGTATGTCCAGCCCTGCGACAGGCTGGAGTCTACTCTGGTGCAGTCTGAGAACACAAACTGAGGCCAAGGTGGCCTGTGTGCAGTGTCTGCCCTCCGTATCTCAGTCTTTGTCTTGGCCGGGTCATGTTAGCCTCCTTGATGGGCCCTGCAGGAACGCCAGAGCAGCGACATCCTGCAGATGCAAAAGGAAGCCCAAGCCAAAGTCAATGTCCTCTCAGGAGCACAGCGCTGGGAAAGCGCTGTTAATCAGATGGGCTCCCCTCCTTCGCTCTCCAATCTCTTTCATGGCTGTTGTCAACAAGCGCTCTGAGGCTTTGATGCCGATGCCGTGACCTCTCTATTCCACATAAACGCACACAGACCGGCTCGTTTGCTTTGTTAGTATGGAAGTAGGTCACAGATAGCGTGCGTGATGTGGCTGTGAGCCACAGGTCAGTGCGACAAAGTGCCCTGTTATTACTAGTCCTCCAGGGGATGATGTAGCTGACAGGAGCCTCGACTGCGTTTAGTGGAAGTGTGAGATTTCAGCTGGTTTCACAAAAACCAATAAACTAACTTGTCTTCAGCTGCTCCACGACTGAACATCCACTGGAAGGTCCTTTAGCCCCAACATGCTGGTTTATGTTGCAGGACACTGACCCCTGGTGGTTTTAGGAAGAATGTGCTTTTTCTTGAGGATATGTTAAAATATGTTATTACTGGAGTCTGACTCCAGGGATTAGTGAATGTTAATAACATTTCGTAATAAATAATGTTACTGTTAGGATGTAACATTTATAGAATGCATATGTCTATGTACTGTGATGCTGGCCTGCATTGATTTAGAAACACTCCTGGGATCATTGCTCATCACTGAGAGTCACCATAGTAATGTGGTGGTTTGATGACAGTCCTGCTTCTACCTGCAAGTTCAACCTTGGAGGTCCAGTTGACACAGGGCAGCTCTCAGGTGCATTAGCATCTTTACACCACAAGAGGGGCCAGTCACACAGGTTACCAGTGAAGTGGTGGCCCTGACGTCTGCTGCAAACTACTGATAATGTCATACAAACAGAGGCAATGATATTGAACTTTTGCCAAATGACCCTGTTGCTCTTTGCTCTCATTTTCACCCAGACGCCGTTCCAAGGCTCTGACCTCAAGTCAGCTTGACCAAAGTCATTATGGAGCAACGTGCCAGAGAAGGAACTGTGTTCTTGGAGAGTGTGGTTTGCTGCGTGTCGTGTCCAAGGGGCTGCTGGTGTGTGGACGCAGGGTCTGGCATGGCCGATGCATTCTGCTGGGTTCATGGGGTTGTTTCGCAAGAACACATGGTGAATGGAGGAGTTACCGAATGGAACATCTGGACCGGCGACTTAACAATGACCGTGGTGGGGGGCAGAAACAGAGAGCGAGAGAGAGAGAGAGAGAGAGAGAGAGAGAGAGACAGAGAGAGAGAGAGAGACAGAGAGAGACAGAGAGAGAGAGAGAGAGAGAGAGAGAGAGAGAGACAGAGAGAGAGAGAGAGAGAGAGAGAGAGAGAGAGAGACAGAGAGAGAGAGAGAGAGAGAGAGGACACGCATAGGAAAGTGAAAGTCGTATGTGACGCACAGCAGAGGGAGAGAGTAACTGTGTGCATGTGATCGAGCAGGTCCGAAACGTAGTGACAGCTCAGCGGGAAGCAGCAGAAAGCAACAGATGCAATAAAAACAGAGGGAGACGCGGGATGCAGTGCAACGAGCCTGAGCGTGAAATCATTTCTATTGCTCCACCGCAGGCATAAATAGTGTATGTTTACTGGCAGGCATTGTAATAAACATTAATCAGACAATGTCCCGTCTGTTACACGCGGCCTGACCTAAATTACCACACTGTAAATCACAGATCAGCTGAGCAGCTGGTGAATACCTCTTTTTTCCACAGATGTCCCTTTTGTTAGTCAGTGATGCACTTGTACACAAAGATGTGCATTTTATTTAATTGCACCCAGTCACATTAATACATATGTATATGCTAGGAACCTGTACATGTGTTAGGACACATGCACCATCGTCCTCCTGTGCTTTTTCAGCTGCAGTGGACGAGGAAGGGGAGCGTCGGACTGCGGGGACAGGGCCGCTGCTGGAGCTGCTCCACTGACCCGAGGAGCAGACAGTAAACGCAGGGTTGATGGAGGTTCAGAATGTGGTGGGTCCCCAGTGTGGGCTCTATCGCATTTAGAAAAGCAAGTTGGACTGCGGGGGAGCTGACGGGGAGAGGCCTGTAGTTTTCCCTGACTGACACTACACTACACTGAGCGGAGCCTCTGTCCAGAGGGACTGGCTCTAACCCTAAGTTTAGAACCACTATGTTAACTGGTACATTTAACACTTTGACTGGTTTTAACAGCATCCTGTATCGTCTCTCTACCACTTCATGTTATCCTGAGCTTGCAGGAACCTTGGCTGGTTAGTTCCTGACTCATCGTGATGGGTAAGTACAGTAAGAGGAGAAACACACCAGGTCGTCATAGAGATCAGCTGTGTCTACGTCCAGTGGGAGCCTTCACCAAAAGCTGTAGATCATACGTTTTTCACCAGTAAATGACCAGAAGACAAGAAAAGACAGATCCTGTGTTTCCATTATGGAGTTTGATCTGTGTGGCAGCAGAAAGGGGAAAAGCTGATGACAGGTCGATGGTCTGGAATTAACTGAGAGGGAGAGTTGGTTTGCGTTTTAATTTCATTTTAAAGAGTCACTTGTGAGCAGTTTGACTCAGCGGAAAGTGGCCCCTGTTGCTGCATGAACCCAGAGGAGGTTCAGACGCGGTTGGAGATGACAGTTCACTAGAAAAGAGACACGGGTTTAACGGACTAAAAGTCCACGAGTAAATATTACTGTCAAATAGAGACTGTGTGTATTTTTCGTGGTACAAGGTCATAAATTTAACTCGCTGCGTAAAAGGAAAGTTCCTGCTTGTAAAGACCTGAACGGGCGGGACGCGTCCAGCCCTGGGAGGGGGCGTGGCCATGGGCGGAGCCAGCGACGCGCAGCCAAGTTGAGGATAAAATGTGGATAAGTGATGGTTTAGCGAGTTCAGCGCAAGAATCTACACAGTGAGAAAGAGCAACTCTTATTTTTACCACAGACTTATGAACACGGAGCCTGACGTCTCATCTTTGATTCATATCCTCTGACCAGCGACACCTGATTTCTGCAACTTTGAACGCGGACCCCGTTCCCTCTCTCTTCTCTCTCTCTCTCTCTCTCTCCTCGCAGCAGAACTTTTCCCACAGCCTCTCGCGAAGCGGGCTCCTCTCCAGGTCATTAAAGGTAAATTATTTCCAACGTCTCCATTAAATCACATCACTCCGTTTCTATTTTAACATGCATTACTCTTTACATTTTTCAATTAGCTACTGGCTCGTTCTAGAGCCTCTGTCAGCACTGCAGCGTGCATTTACCAAAAAGCTGAACTGAAGGCTGTGAATGCATCAGACATTTATTTTTAATAGCCACCAAGACTTCTTTCATTCACACTTGTTATAACCAAACAGTGGCACAGCACCGCTCCAAGTCCAGCATTGAAGCTGCTTGCTCAGCACATTTGACGCAGATGTACTGTAACACATCCAGTCCTCGCACTAAACCTGTTTGCGCTCTCTTTCCCATGCCAGCGCACGCTGCAGATGAAGAAGAGTGTCTTTCTGTGCTGGCAGCCACACTTCACCGGCCCATCCATCCCACTCGAGCTCCAGAGGATCCTCGTCATTGTCGACACCTAACCAGGATGAGGCACGCGCACCACAGCTGGATGAGGCTCGCGTCCTCGCTGCTGCTGCTGCTTCAGACGGCCACCGCCATGATGATGCTCCCCAACTCCACGGGCTGGCAGAGGATCCTGGACAAGTACCTGGACGAGGATGGGGAGTGGTGGGGGGCCAAGCAGAGGGGCAAGAGGGCGATCACAGACAGCGATGCTCAGCTCATCCTGGACCTTCACAACAAGCTCCGAGGCCAGGTGTACCCGCCGGCTTCCAACATGGAGTACATGGTAGGTGAAGGAGGACGCAGCTGCTGTGAATGTGTGCATTCAGAATAACACTTTGACCCCATTCTGATCATTGCACATCTATGGGCCACGGAGTTTAGTGAACTGACCCTAGCATGCAGCATTCTCACATCGAGTCAAATTCCACCGACATGCCAACAATCCAACAATCACATTACCGGCACATATTCGTACTCGTGTTAAGACGTTTGTTTGATTTTATTCTTTCGCCATCACGTTCTGCAGATCACTTTCCACCCTGGAATTAGAGTCAAAGCACAGCACCAGGATGTGTTTTACCAGCTGCCTCGCCCCCCACCACACACACACACACACACACACACACACACACACACACACACACACACACACACACTGATCTTTAACTTTGTCCAAATACCTTACATATGGAGGCACAGCTTGACCAGCAGAGTGCATTGCCACCAAAGTACTTAGCAGGTTAAAAAATCAACACAGATTAATCACGCTTTCATCTTAAAGAGCCCCAGAACAAAAAGCTGCATTATTCTGTGGTGAAGGCAAATAAACAGTTCCTGCTGGGGGCAATTGCTGGACTGTGTAATTATATAATTGAGAGGTTGGATTTAAGGAGCCCTTGTGTAAGTGTGCGCATGCATGTGTGCGGCAGCCTTCTGGTGGAGGCGCGTTGTAGTGGAGAAATGCTGAGCCAGCAGTGCACAGCTTCTTTTTACTGGCTCCTGTTACAGTCGGCTGTTTTTTTAGCTGTGGGGGCACCCAGGGGTGAAATGTAGAAAGACATGCAACAAGAGGATGTGAGATTGGAGGAGAGAGAGTGTAAGAGATTAACAGAGACTAAAGTAGGTGAATAAAAACAGAGGTGTGATGATGAGGATGATGACGATGGAACGGAAAACAGATGCAGATAGAGTTGAATAGAGAAAAGAGTCGGCTGAACAGAAGACGATGAACAGTAAAGAGAGAGGAGACTTAAGCAGAAGCACTTATGTCTCCGTTGTCTTCAGACGTCAGGCCTCGAAGCTCTTCAGCTCACACGGAAAAGTTACTTTTGCCACTTTATTTTGAAAGGCACACATATCTGTGATTTTCCGTTCGTCTGTGTTGAACCGCTGTCGCCCTTCGGAGAGCTCGTAGCTTCACTGCACTTCGCAGACATGCTCCCTCGCTCTCCATGCACACAGACGCCGCACACACATCCACCCGCCCATCAGCTCTGTTATCGTCTGCCATTGTGGTAAAGCATAACAAGAGTGACCCTCTGTGGCAATCATCAGACATTCAAATCCCCCACTTTCCTCCCCTGTCCTTTGTTTCCTTTCCTTGCCTCCCTCTCTTTTATCCACATGGCTCTGTTCCCATTCTGTCATTATCCAACACAGAGGCCACAGAGAATTCCAGATAAGCATTCAAAGTCTGGGGCAATCCATGAAGCCTGAGCAGAGGGGGGGGGGTGTAGCAAATGTTGACCCGCAGGTATAAACACTGAAGTGCTAGTGTTTGAAGCCCCGTGAGACGGGCAGGTGGCATCGTGGGAGAAACGGCCCCACCCGCCTCCGTGTTTGAGTTGGCGCTCGGGCCTGAGGTGGCACTGGTGTCAGCGGCCGGGGTACAGCTGCTCTAATGTTCGGAAAACGCGTTTAGATCATTATAAGTGACAAGTGCAGTAATTTCCAAAGTCAGCGACAGGCGCTGGGTGGCGGAAGATTAAACGGCGCCGCCTTTGCCTCGCCCCGCCGCGTCCTGAGGCTCCAGAGGACAAACGGGACGTGGATTCTCTCCCGAGGGCCTCGAGCCTGTCACAGGCTGATCCCGTCCAGGGTGACCTTTAAAACAGGTGCCAACAGCCCAACCTGCTCAGCAACGCCGGGAATGGAAATGCAGGCCGTGCTGCACATGTGTAGATCAAATTAGCTATAACATCTTTCCCTGCATTTCTGCCCCACCACCTTTTATTAAGCAGTGTAGGAGTACTTTTGTCTTCCTGCACAGTTTCTTATCATCTGTTTATTATCGTGTCTGTTTGGTTTTAACACTCGGCTTTACTTGCTTCCATTCCTGCTGCGTTCCACTGCCTCTCAGCATTCGCCTGCACGCACCGCTGATTATGACCATGAAATGCAAACGTGCAGAGGAAGTACCCCTCCGTACCCTCTGGAATGCGACCAGATGACCCAGGAAGCGAGAGAAAGCGAGAGAGAGAGGAGGCGAGAGAGAGAGAGAGAGAGAGAAGCTGGCTGCAAATGAAGTGTTAAGCGAAATAAACAATGCACGCTGCACCGTGGTGAAGGACATTAGCAGGGAGGTGTTTTTCTCCGGGCCCCAGTAGGAGTGTGGTTGCGGCGGCTGGTAGGCGCGGGTGGGAGGAGGAGGAGGGGTGGTGGTGGCGGTGGGGGGCCGACGGCAGCTTGATGAACCGACTGCCCCACATTCAACAGCTGAAAAACAGGTTTCCTAGCCGACACGTTGAGTCCGTAGTTCTGCAGCATGTGAGGATGTTGTCATGGCTTCCACAGCTGCCTCTGCTCGTATTTACGGTGTACCACATATAATCAGATTCAGAACGCCATCAACTACACTACAGTACAACACAACTGTGATTTCCAGCTCAAGCGCGTGACGTATGGTTCGTGCAAATGAAAAACCCTTGGCTGATGAATATCTGCAGCGCATTCTTTGTTCAGATTAAATCGGACGTACTTGAACTCAAACAGGGTCCAACACGTTTGGCACAAATAGCATCAGGACCAAGTTGAATGCACTGGACAAACATGAAGGACAGAGGGAGAGGACACGTTATAGACACGTCTGTTGACTCGAGCACAGACAAACAAACAAACAAACAAACAAACAAACAAACAAACAAACAAACAAACAAACAAACAGTTTTAAGCCCAACTAAAGTGAAAGCTGTGACAGAGTCGTTCCCCTGGAGTGAAACAAGTAGAACGCTTCAGGAGTGTTTGGAAGCAGGTAGAGCAACACAACCCCTCCAGCGAAGGGAGATGAAAAACAGTCATCTGCAAAGAGCGACACAGCAACTCTCCAACGGCTGCACCGAATTGATGTCATGGATGCACAGGAGGATCGAGTCCTGTCAGCGTAAAAAAAAAAGGCAGACGAACCAAATATTTACGACTCAGTCTCGCTAATGAGGCCAAACTGATGTCTGTGGCAAGTGTTTCTTAAATATAGTTTAATTAAAGGATTCTGAATTTGATAGTCATGGAAACACATTTGCTGACTGTGCAGTAGAACACAACTGTACGGTGACACCTACATGCATCAGAGCTCTTTATTTCATCTTTTATTTATAACACTGGCTCCACGGACATTGATCTGCAGCTCAGAGCCTCCTGGGGTCCCGTCTGAGCCCTGACGGCGTCGGAGGCGAACGCGTTCTCATTCCTGATTTAGTGTCAATCATCCTATTGTGCAAGACACATAACAGGCGTGTGCAGATGAGGCTGCGGTGCTGTAGCGCTGACCTCCCCGTCTGCAGGTGTGGAGATGAATAAGAACGCGTTCCACAACGGATCGAGGCTTTGTTCCAGAGTCCCACTGCTGAGTCAGCCGATATCGCTTCTGTTCGGTGGAATCAAGCCAATGCAGCAACTCAACAGTCCCGAAGCTGCTCATTTTGGAGTTTAGTGTTTATTTGCAGTGTTGCCAGACATCCTGTTGTCGGGGGGTAAGCAACGACCTCCAGGCCTCCATGTGCGAGATGTGAAAAGTTACACCTCCAACCGTAAACTAACGCGTGTGCACGTCCACACACACACACACACGCACATACATACTGTACTGACAAAATGACTTTCACAAAGACCTGGCTGTGCAATTAGAAGGAACCTACATTCAAAGGAAGCCTCCGACATCGTATTGTAGAATATAGGTCAGCAGGGAGGAAGGACACAACTCCCCGGAATAGGAGCGAGATCCATTAGCATCCAATCCGAGCCTGACACAGAGAGGTGAAGCAGAGAAAAAAGCTAGCGTCCAGACACATATGGAACGCATTACCTACAAAAAAAAACAGAAAAGCGTTTGCATTTTTCGAATAACACCCGATCTTACAGGAAAACCCATCTGGGAAAAGTCAGCTGGGCAGCAATAGCAGAGACAGAGGGCTCTGTGCACAGCTGCAGCGGAACACGCGAACACACTGTTGTTCTGGGTTTCATTCAAAAACGAGTGCGGTTCCTCTCGCTCCCAACACAGTGGCGCATTCTCAGCGAGCGTCCGGCTCCCGCCGCGGCGTTATTAGCGGCTCGGCAAGCCTTGTACCCATGTGCGACGGCCACTTGGTACCAACCGAAGCAGCGCCGCGCTGCGTTGCCCCCACGCTGATCCCACAACGACCCATTTCTCTCCCGCCTCATCTCGCGTGCAGGTGTGGGACACGGAGCTGGAGCGGACGGCGGAGGAGTGGGCCGAGACCTGCCTGTGGGAGCACGGGCCCGCCGGACTGCTGCCGCAGATCGGCCAGAACCTGGGAGCCCACTGGGGAAGGTATGGGCCGCCGTTGGGAGGGTGTAGAGGGAAGCACCCAACATCTGCTAAATGTCTGCGAGCAACGCAGTGACACTGTTGTCATAGCGATCGCGTATCACACAACAAATGAGCAGAAACACATGGATGTACTGTTCAGCCGTGGGTTCCTGGAATCTGTCCCGCTGCTCTGTCGCACACACCCGCGCTCCGCATCCGATCACGTCTCCTCTCCGTCGCCGCCGTAATCAGATTAACGAGCGGCACCTGGAGCCAAACCCGTGTCCTTGGTAACTGTAGTGGAGCCGGAGCGCAAACGCTCGATTAGCCGCACGGCACAAGCGCAGTGTGTGACTTAACAGATGTGGGAAGACGTTTTAACGCGTTGAGCTAAAATCTGGCTTCTGTGGCTCATGAAGAAGAGCAGCTCTGACTTTGACTCCCACGCTAACGGTTGCGCAGGACGCTGGTCACAGCTTCACAGCTCGGTCCCCATGTTCCCCAGGTACCGTCCTCCCACCTTCCACGTGCAGGCCTGGTACGACGAGGTGAGGGACTACTCGTTCCCGTACCCGCAGGAGTGCAACCCCCACTGCCCCCTGCGGTGCGCCGGCCCAGTCTGTACCCACTACACGCAGGTACTCCACCAGCGTTTCACCAGCGTTTCACCAGCGTTTCACCAGCATTTCACCAGCGTTTCACCAGCGTCGGCGCGTAACGTCTGGGCCTTGTTGTGGTTTTACAGCTGGTCTGGGCCACGAGCAGCCGCGTCGGCTGCGCTATCAACATGTGTTACAACATGAACGTGTGGGGACAGATTTGGGCCAAAGCCGTCTACCTTGTCTGCAACTATTCACCGAAGTAAGTTCACCTTCAAGTTTGCATTCACCTTCATGCGTCCTTGTCTCTTGCATTGTGTCACGTCTTTACTATGTGATGCCCTGAACAGGGGGAACTGGTGGGGTCATGCACCCTACAAACATGGAACCCCGTGCTCCGCCTGTCCCCCCAGCTACGGGGGAGGCTGCAGGGACAACCTCTGCTACAAAGGTACAGTAAAGGTAGGCTGGATTAGTGAGCAATGCTACAGCTTTTCTAACTCTGCTTCCTTCACGTGAAGCCGACAGCACCTATCCTTCGCCGGAGGAAAAGGAAGAAAGCAACTTCATCGAGCCAGAGGCCCCCCGTTCTCCGCAAAGGCCCCAGTCCTGGGCCCCCAGGGCGGAGCCTCCCGGGCTCCCCGCCCAGGTCCCCACCGAGCCCCCTGCAGAGGACGTGCCGGAGAACGAAGTGGTCAACACGCAGCAGATGTGTAAGCTGCCATTTGAGTGTTTATTCAGGATCTCGTTTCAAAATGAGGCGTGTGGGATGTGGCTTCAGGGGACGGGAGAGGCACACAAAGTGGTGGTAGGAATCTCTATTGTTAGGACAAAACCCACAACATTCGTGAATAAGTGCTGGCTCGTTGCTGAGCAAGCAATATTGGATAACAAGTGCAAAAAAATTGGCCTTGAAATATTTTTCTTGCAATTCATGGAAAATGATTTTGATCTGCAGCCTTTATCTGTCATCTCCCTGATTCACCCCGACACTTCCTAAAGCGTTCTTACTACTGCAAGTCACTCTTTGGAGGGAGGGGCAGTTTCAGCACCGTGCCCTGAGTGCGTGTTGCTTTTGGCCGGTGAGAGGGCCTCGCTGTGGCTTTTTTAAATGGCTTCCTCTCCGCAGCGTGAGGAGGGGGGGGTCTCAGTTCGTAAACCGAGACTCGATGTGAGAATTCTCCTCTTCGGTCTTCGACAACCACCTGACCGCTGCTTTGCTGCTTTTGTGTGTTCCAGCTCAGCTCGTGACCTGTGACACTAAACTTCGTGACCAGTGTAAAGGAACACCATGTAATAGGTACAGTACCAGGACCAGTCAATAATAAAAACCTGCTGCAGCGTCAACCTAATGGGTTTTATTGCTCCATAGGTATGAGTGTCCAGCTGGCTGCCTGGATGCTACAGGGAAAGTAGTTGGAACGGTGTACTATGAAATGGTAAGAGTTCATGCTGATCCAAATGATGTTGTCAAATTAGCTGGCTTCAGTTCCTGCAGTGTTCAGTATTATGCTAATTAGCAGTTATGTGTTCTGGCACCGGTGTCCCAGGGTAACACATCAAAGGGCCTGTGATGCTCGTGTCATCCATTGCTTGTTTTCCGCAGCAATCCAGCGTGTGCAGAGCTGGCCTCCACGCCGGCGTCATAGACAACGACGGCGGATGGATGGACGTCACCAGGCAAGGACGCAAGGACTTCTTCATCAGATCCAGCAAGAACGGAGTCCAGTCTTTAGGGTGAGAACGAGCGCCGGGAGCGGCACAACGGGGATGAGGTCTGAGAACATTGGTTAAAAATGTTGGCTTTTCCTCTCGACAGGAAATATCAAAGCGCTAATTCCTTCAGTGTTTCCAGAGTCACGGGTGAGTTGGACTTGAATAATGCAAACAGACGTGTTCGATGGATGACTGGATGTGTTTCCTACAGTTAAAGCCGTCACGTGCGAGACCACCGTCGCACAGCTCTGCCCGTATGAGAAGCCTGCGAGACATTGCCCGAGGTACAGTAGGAGTTCACCCGGTCCGCGCGATTCCTGCACGCTAGCCGCACGCTAGCCGCACGCTAGCCGCACGCTACCCGCACGCTAGCTGCTAACGCTGTGTGTTCATAGGCTGTACTGCCCGAGAGGCTGCCTGGAGGAGAACCCCCACGTGTCCAGGGTCATCGGCAGCAGAACATACTCGGACGTAAGGCGCCTCTTTAACCCCCCACGCTGCTTTGTTAGCGCGCACACAGAGGTGCTTCAGCGTTCCGTGTGCTACCTGTTGCAGAGGTCCAGCATCTGCCGGGCGGCGCTGCACGCCGGGGTCATCAGGAACGACGAGGGCGGCTACATCGACGTGATGCCGGTGGACAAACGCCGCCACTACGTCGCCTCGCACCAGAACGGCATTTCCTCCGAGAGGTTTGGCCCATTCGCTGTAAAAACGTTTTAGAGCATAATTAATAGTTTAAGGGGATTGTTGGTCTGATGTCAGCACTCTTAGGTCTCTGGAAAAGAGTGAGGGGCTTAATTTGTTGGGGCTCAGAGAGAACAAATTAAAAATCAATGGCTCTTAAGTGGGGAGGTATTTATCCGCGGTGGCCCCTTATGGTCTCACTCGTTTCAACATGCAGGCAGTTCGCTTCATTCTGTCACTCGTGCTCATGGGGCGGTGAGTAATTCTCAGGGCCGTGTTTTTAATAGTCAGCCAAAAGGGAAACGCTGGGCTGCAGGAGCTGGGATCAGACCCACAGTCGGACGCTCGCCACCACCTCAGTCAATGCTGTGATTGCCGTGCTTTGATTAGACAGGTTTACTGGATGATACTGGCCATCCCGGCCGCACTGACCCTCCCTCTCGTCTCTCCCTCTCCAGCCTCCAGAACCCTCCTGGAGGGAAGGCGTTCCGGGTGTTCGCTGTGATTTGAGCGCCCCCAGAGGGGAAGGTGGAGGGGAGGTAGGGAGGGAGGAGGCTCCACTGAGCAGAAAGCGCACTCGAGCTGTTGAATAGGCAGCAATCAAGGCCTGTTTTCCAACTCGGTGACTGAGATGTTTATGGCTTCCCTACACTTCAGTGGTTAGAGGTCGTCTCCATGACGGCGGAAACCCGGCAACAAAAACTTGACGCGTACGACACAATGGGAACCTGTCTGCACGCCTTTTCATTCCTCAGCTTTAGCAGGAAGTCTGCTGAACTGTAAATATCTCCAAATGGTTTGCTAATATTTAGTTGTATATATCTGTAGATAGCTTTACACTCGTCTTGTCTCGGTGCCTTTCTTGCCTTTTAAACAAATACAGTAGCTCTTAGGATTTACTTCAAGGGTACGATGGACGAGTCTCATGTTTATTGTCTGGCACATTTTTACTGGTGTCTTGCCATGTTTTGTACTTTTATAATGACTGAGGATTGCATTTATTTTTATATGATAATGCTTGTATCAATATGATTTATAAAGGATGCTGCTATATGTGTGTTTCATATTGTAACTAATTGCCTAGTTTTTGCTGCTGAAGCGGTTCCGTTCAAACTCCCTGCCGGTCGGGAAGTGCACAAATCCCCCTGAACTTGTTTATAGGTCATTTGATGAACAGAAAAAAAAGGTTTATTTCATACAAACATTAGGGACATGCTCAAGTTTTCCACCACTCTCTGCTTTCTTTCAAGCTGCGGTTGCTATAACGAGCGTTAAAGTGTATTTTTGTCTCTCGGTGCATTACATGTATTTTCCTACCTCAGGTTGTTAGGAAAAGTTCATTTTGCAATAAAATATTACAACCACCATAACTTTTCTCAGACAGTTATTTTTAGGTTAATCCAGGTTTTACCATAAAATAACTACTGCTTCTGGAGGTGAGGCGATGCTATGAGAGCTGTAGTTGCTTTAGGTAATGGGATGGCAACGCTGGCAGATGTGTGCTGATTTACACCAGCCTCAGTGCCACAGCTTCATTTAATGAGACGCAGATTAACTTTGAGAGGAGGAACTTGCAAATAGTAATCTTGTAGTTGCAGGATTTGAGCAGGAAACGTTCCCTTAATGGAAAAAGTGCACATAAGGAGCCTTGAAGTGTAAGAGTATTAACGCTGGGGAACTGGGGAGGCAGGTTGGCAGAATGCTGCAGTGTCCACTGGCTTTACAGGCGACGACCTGCGCTGACACCTCGGTCCAGGCCACAGATAAACATGCAAAGGTGGAGGGTTGGACGGCGGCTGATCCCAATTCCCTCAGATGTCCCTGTCTGCTTCAGGGAAGGTTAACCTGCGCTACTCAAGTCCAGCCAAACCTTTCCCAGGAAAAATCATTTGCCCCAAAACACAAAAAAACATTAAGTTCAGACCCACGTGCTCGGTCACAGTGACGCGTCTCAGCCTTTTCACGCTCTGACACGTCGTGTCTACATCGCACCCTGCTCGCCGGGGACCGGCCGCGCTCGGCGGCGTGATTGATGGGCCTGTCCACGTGCGCCCGGGTCCTGGGAGAGAAGAGGGAGGGATAAATCAGACAGGTGTCAAAACTCACAGCGGGGCGAGGAGGAGGGCGAGCGGGGAAAACACGGAGGCCAGATAACCCGACGGCTGAGACGCGCACCTTTAAATCCCCTTTGACAACTTCATGACGATCGGTCCCGGGACTCGCGGACACGGCGCTGCTGACGTCAAACGTCGACGGGGCCGCAGCGGGCGAAAGCCGACGGAGCAACGCGCCGCAGGCCCGTCGGACAGACGGGATGAAAGACAAGCTCGCGGCCAGACGGGGTCTGCACGGAGCCACCGGTGTTTTCAGACTGTCGCTTAAAATGAGCAGGGCCATTAATAACGCCCTCACTGCTGCGGAGCTAGATGTGGGTCTGACTGAGCCCAATAGACCTCAGCGCTGGAGCAGGGACGACGGAGAGGACGCAGTCCGCGTGTGCCTGCGCATTCGTTTGCGCTGCCCGTGTATTTGTTCACGCACTCACCTGTTTGTTTTTGCGCCGCGGTCGCGCCGCTGCGCCTGGACGGGGATCAGGTAGCGGCGTTACTCTCGCCAGTGGTAATGACTGCGTTCGTTCTTGTCGGACCTTTACTTTGGCGGCGGATCAAAACATTACATCGAACAGGGAGCGGGGGTTTCACCCCCTCGTGGTCCAAAAATACGTCCGCGCGCGTAGCCGCACTGCGCTGTACATGTTTTTGTACGAGCGGTGACTCATATAATTATCGAGTTATTTTAGGCGCCGATGCCTTGAAAACAAACCTCTGACAAATCTGAGACACCTGATTTATAATAACAGTTCATTACGAACCGACTCTCTTGTGACCCAACCAACCAATTTAAAACCTCACAGCATTTAACTCGCTACTCGCGACCGTTCTTTTGGGGGAATATATTAGAAACTGAGGCTGGAGTTCTGAATTAGCTTAGCATAAGCTAAGGCTGCACAAGGGTGAGGACACACAGGTGCCTCAGACGCAAAGTCTAATTTATCTTCATGTGTCCTGACATCTCTCAATCAGTTAATTACTAACTCATTCTTATAAACCGTTGTGGTGATTTACCAAACTCACAACACCAGACGTCTCCACTGTAGCATAGCTGCCTTATTGGACTATAAGTTAAGAGCAGCGTGACCCAGTTCTGTCAAACAGGTGGTTTCGTACAGGCGAGCAGCCACAGCGCGCGAACGTCGAGTCGTAGGACGAAATAACGCTATTTCAAAGTGCGGCCGTATGACGTCAAGAACCCCGACTTGGCTGAAGCAGGTTAAAGCAGGAGGTTTTATCAGATTGAACAGTCCCTCTGTTTCACTCCAGCGCCAATAAGCGAGAGAAGGCTGCTTTGTTTGATAGAGCTTGTGAGTTTCGCTGCTGTGAGAGTTTTGATTATTATCACTTAGCACCTGGCAGCAGACACAGTAGGATAGTAACACTGACATGTGCTCCTGTATAAATATGTCACTGAGGCAGTTTTCTGTCCATGATGCCACACGCAGAAGGCTTTCCTAAAACAAGCTGTGTGGAACAGGCACCCGTGCTTCTAGCACCTCTCCAGGATGAGCTGGCTGCCGCCCAGACTGCTCTGCTGCTGGGTCTGCCCCCTTAGAATAAATAAGGACAGGCCTGAATCAAATCTGGCCACGTAAAAGAAACACTTCAGAGCGTCTCTCTGTGGAGGTGGAGGTCCGACGGAGGCTCCATGTTGTCTCCAGGCACATCGGGATACGTGTTACTGGACGGAGGTTTTCTGGTTTTCCTCCAGATGTGTAGCAATTGGGATTATCTTATGATATAACATTATAAAAGGAAACAAAACAACGCTGAGGCTCAGGAATGTGGAGCCAGGAAGTGGATTGAGTTTCAAAGCGATCAGATGATCTGCTAAAACAAACATTTGTTTGCAGAGGAAAATAAATGCTGAGAGCGTAAGTACAGATTAAAAAAAAACACAGCAGCACAGTGAAAAAGCTGCAATGGCAGACGGTCCCTTGTGCAGTCAGTCATAATAGAAGACAAAGGAAATGGGAGGATTTTGGTCCAAACCGTTGAAGATCCAGAAGAAAAATATAAGATGAAGTTAAATAACACAGATTGTGAATGGAGGCTTATGATCCGCAGGCGATGACAGAGGTGTCGTACTGCATTTATACTGGAACCATGATGAGGCTACACACCAGGCGCCAATGATGGGCCACGAAGTCACGGCGGGGGCCGAGCCTCGCTCCCCACGTCATCGCTGACCTTTCGCGTATTTACAGAAGAGGCTTGATTTCCACCCGCTCTCCGTTTTTTTTTTTCTTTTCCACGCTCACGCGTACAGTGAGTCGCTGTGAAGCGGGTCCTGGAGGTAAAAGAGTAGCTTTGTCCCTACCTGGACGGTGAGTCGTGCGCTCCTGCCAGTCAGAGGAGGGGAGAACGGCACAGGCATCACCTGTTTCGCATTAGGGCTGTCGGGTTGAGTGGAGGAGGCAATAACCTGCAGCGGCAGCGGGCCCTCGCTGACGGATCGCGCTCGTGTCAAGTGTTTTTAGTCAAAACACAGGACAGAGGAGAAGAAATCTGTGAATGAGCACCTGAGCCTTTTGATGCACCGATGAAAACAAATACATGTGTTAAAGTCGCCAGGACAAAGCTCTGTGAGCAGTTTAGGTTCTGCTACATAAATGTATATAATGTATGTAAAATACCATAAATGGTGTCCTGCTATGATACAATGGACCATGATTCCAATTCCTCCCCCTCACTCTGCAGACAATATTGCCCTCTACAGGGCTTCCATATTAGTCATGCTTGTCTATCTCCACGTTATTATTAGGAGAGGAGACAGAGCAGCGCGTGTTGACGAAGGCATAATTACACAGTGTTTAGAGAAGTGGAGGATGAGGAGCTGGTGAGATGAGGATGAAGGCTTTCTCACACGCTCTGAATGACATCCGGCTGAGCACGAATCCCCACTGGCTCTAAAATGTGATGCTCCACAGTTGACCTTTGACCTTAGCGCAGGTGGGCAGCTAAATTATCATAATGTGAGACTATGTGATGTGAATTACCTCCAGGGTTTTAAGTTAGTGTCTCCAACTTTGAACAGAAACTCAGATAAATGAGATACTCCTTCAGGTGATTTCAGCTTCTGGACTCTAAACTACTTGTGCAGCATGAACGAAAACGAATGGAACAGAAGGAATACAAAACAGGTGGCTCCTCACGCGGCACCTGTTTTACCTTCCACCGGGAGCTGGACTGTGATGAACTGTGGATCCGGCCACGCTCGGCTGTTTCCCCAGAAGAAGCGCCGCGACAGCAGAACAGACGAATCCCCAGAGATCCAGCTCAGGGGTCAGTGTCACTGTGACAAAGGATAGACCCCAATTTAGGACACAAAGACTGGGTCAGAGCAGCAGGAGGTGTGTGCAGAGAGTGATCTGTTCCATTTCTGCCCATCGCGACCGCACTCTTGCTTCTCTGTGTCTCCTCTTTCCTATTCCTTCCTCTTCCATTACATTTTCTGGCTCAAACAGCCTCTCCATCGCAGGTGCATCCGCCGGATCACCCTAGAAATGAACTTGCACGAGCCGCGGCGTCGGCGACAATGAAGGCCCGCTCTCGGATCCTGGCGCCAAGCGTTGGGGTCAATGCGAGGCGCCTCGCGGGCGCCGAGGCGAAGGCCCCTCACCGGCGACTCACCTTCCACGGAAGGACGCAGGGGCCCTGCAACCGCTCCCGCCGCCAGCGCTTGTGGAGTAAATCACAAACATGTCGCGGCCGGGTCCTGTGGGAGCGCACAACCTTAACCGTCCTGTATTGTGCGACCGGCCGGCGTCCTCCTCGCACGGCCAAGGACCCTCAGCGCCCACGCCTCTTATTCTGAGAAATAGACTGTCCCCCTCCTCTCTCGCTCTCCTTTCTCCTCTTTTCTCCTCCAGGCATTGACATTTAATCAAACCAAATCCCATTGTGCCCATTAACATATCAGGCTGATACGGGTTGCTGTAAAAAGCCCGAGTACGGGAACATTACCATAAGTCTGCGTGTGTGATCTCTATTTTCTCTCCACCGCCCACATGTATAAAATGCTTACCTGGCACACAATTAAGCCCAGAGAGGCATTTCTCTCCCTTCTCCTCCTCATTCAGTGCTTATCTTCGGAGAACGTGTTAATTATTTAGCCGTTTCTGCTCGTCTACGTTTGCCAAATAGCGCTGCGAACAACCTAATGCGGGGATTTGAATTTTTTTTTTTGGTTTCCTGCTCGCCGTTGCCTCCGCACCAACGGAGGGTGATGCTTTTCAGACGTCTCTCGGCGAGCAGCTCGGTACTGTACCAACATTAATCATTACGGACGCGGAGCGCCGCGAATACTGATGCGGAACGTATGAGAAATGGTTGACGATTATGAGGTCAATACCTGATGAATTGTCATTTCGGACAAGAGTCGCTCCCCGCAGATCGGCAGACATCGGCCGCTTGTTTCGTGACCTTGGCGAAGGTCCCTCTGCTCTTGAGTGCTTTCGAGCACATCGGAGCCCGTCGGCAGCCGTTCATGGACGTCTGGGCCATATGTTCCCCACGCAGCCTCTCTACCTGCGACCAACCGGGGTTAAAATGGCCGCCTCGCACCAGGCGCCCACTTCCACTGAACTAGGACGGCTCCCGGTAATGACAATGACTACGGCACAACATTAAGCCGAATGGGAAGACATTGTTGCTGCCGGCATTGTTTTCTTAGAGGGAGGATGACGAAGCAGTGGGAATGGAACAAGGCCATGTTTTACAAAGAGGATTATGAAGACAAAACAACTCAGACAAGTCTGAAATTTGAGGACACTTCCGGGGAGACGTGACTATCAAAGCCCGTCTGTCTGTCTGTCTGTCTGTCTGTCTGTCTGTCTGTCTGTCTGTCTGTCTGTCTGTCTGTCTGTCTGTCTGTCTGTCTGTCTGTCTGAAGGCTGGCAGACGGCTCGCTTCCGCGCCCGTGCGACGGAGACGGAGGATTCAGACGCCGGTTCTGCATCCGAGCCCAAAGCACACTCGACTGGCGTTCCTCGACGCCGTTGCCGTCGGAACAGAGCTCCCCTCGTTCGATCGCAGAGGACGTTGTCTCCAACACACAAAAAGAATTAAATTAATTAGCATAAGCAAATTGACTGTGCGGAGCGGAGCCACAGCAGACAGGCGGCATCCTTATTTCTAAAATAAAATCTATTTTCTGACAATCTGAGATGAATCTGTGTTGCACTGTGAGGAGGTGCTAATGACAAGTGTTTACATAAGCGCATTCCCATCACATCTTTCTCTTTGCAATGTTATCGACATGGCAAAGGACTGAAATATGCTTTTCTGCTCCTTGACTGCTGATCAGCATCAACATACACTGTAATAAAGCAGCCTAAAGGTCCATCACTTGGCTTCCACACAAGTTTTGGCACATTTGACCGTCAGTGTTCAAGCTGCAAATTCCACTAACAATCAACTAACAATCGATCTAAATCTTTAATTAATCTCCGGACTGTCTGGGTTTGTTCTGCATGAAATCAAACAACATCGACTGAAGGTGACCCACTGTAAAAATGACAAACCGCCACGCGAAACTGTATTTCCTTATTAGCAGCCCATCCAGTGAAATCTATGTAAATGATATTCATGCGCAGGCAGGTAATAACCAAAAGGGAAGGTACACAGCGTGTTGCAAATTAGTCTGAACACTGAGCTCTGTTGTACATTTGCATATTTTCTTTGAACATATTGTTGTGGGAGGATTTTAATGGTTACTTCACGTTTCAATAGTTACTTTAAAGTTCACTAAACAAGTGGTCTTATTAAACACACTGGGGGACAAACGATGAAGGGGGAGCCTTGATCTCAACCTTGTGCTTTTTAGTGGGTTTGCATGAAAAGCATGAGCATTTGTAGAATTCATGAAAATAACCTATGGCAGATTTTATCGTCATTTTTCTCTCCTGATTGATTAATAAAAAGGAAAGTGTTTAATTATTCCCAATTATTACAATATATTAAGATTTTAACAGGCTCACTGTGAAGGTGAGGTGGAAATAATATACAGGTGATGCCAGCAAACACGTCAAACTGATACTTTCTTCAAAGTATGAATCTTTTTCCTATCTGATAATTGAAGCTCGGTCTTGTATAGACGTGTCAGTGGCCTAAGGTGAGTTACGTAGACTAATCCTAATTAAACCTCGGGGGAAATGAGTCAGTGCTATTACTTCACAGCCACAAGTGCGTAGATATTTTAAAATAAAGAAATAACACCGAGCACGTAAATGACACGGGAGCCTCTCTGTTCAAAGGGCTCCTCACCCCCACCGCCCCCCCTCCGGCGCATTTCCTCCCCCCACAGGCGCGCGGGGATGGTGTGGTCCAGGAAGCGCGCCTCGCGTGCGCTCCGCTCGCCTCTCTCTCACTCCGGGTGAGGCGAATCAGCTGGCGAATGGTTTCTCCCTCCTCTCCCGGACGGATTGCGCCGCTGGAGCCGGACAGCCCGAGCGCTGAGCTGCCGGAGCCGGTTGCCCACCGCCCCTCGCTCTCCTCCCCTCTGGATGTTGGAGGAACCGCGTCCCCCCCCCCCCCTCCACCACCTCCCCTGCTGCAGAAAGAGAGGAGATTACGCGGACGCGCGGAGGGGAGACTTTATTCCATTTTCCACGTCGGGCTGGAAGCCGCGCGCTTCCGCACACCATGGCTTCCAACTTCAACGACATAGTCAAACAGGGATACGTGCGGATACGGAGTAAGAAGCTGGGGGTGAGTACCGGTGCACTTGCTGTCTGTGGCGCGGCGGAGGAGAGGATATGAGGAGCTGGAAGAGGAGTTTGCGTCCTTTTTTAGCGCAGATTAGGAGAAGAGGCTTTAATTGCGCCAAGGGGCTGCCGGTTTTACAGCGAGCTGTGAGGCGCAGAATAAGATTGGTGCCCATTGAGACATCACTGGAGCCCGGCACCGTGCGTCTGGTTTGAGCATGTTCCAGGTTCCACAGCCTGTAACCTCGTGTGCTTGGAGAAAGTTTGGACTGACTTTGACTCCCTTTACCCTCAGTGCTCCATACGTTTAGGCAGAGCGGGACTGTCATAGGGGGTCGAGGATGGATGGCACACCTGGGAGCGCTGGGAACGTCATTTATCACTGCACAAATGACCCCGTTATCAGTCGGTAATCAGTCAGCACAGCCTCGCTGGACTGGAACCCTCCTTCAGCCTCTACACATTATCTTCAGTTTCATTAAAATCCAGCTGATTTGGTGCAACGGCAACTTCTCAGCGACTTCGCGGCGGATCTCGGTGGAGATAAGATTTAAAAAAAGGCTTGACTGATATATATTGAATTATGAGGGCCTTACTGTATGAGTCATAAAGCCGCCTGCTTCTGTTCATACTTCCAGCCCATTACACTAACACATCCTGTGATGAAGTGTGATGAAGGAGGCTAATGACGTCTGCCTCCTCACATCATCACCTGCCTTCATCAACACTACCCTGCCATCTTAGTCAAGGAGGCTAAACCTTCACTGAATCTGAAGGTGTTTGACAACACAGTCCTCGCTCAGCTCACGTCTCGTTGTTGCCATGCAAATCAAGCGTCTCGCATCCAGTTGGGTCAGTTTGTTTACTTCTCTCGCGAGCCGGTGGCCGGACAGACTCAGCAGAAGCGCCGCTGTGCGTTAGGGCGCCTGTGGCTCTGCAGGGGAAGCGGGGCTGGATGCTGCTCCGGCTGTGCTGGAGGTACGGGTGCCGTGTCCGCGTCTCATCCTGCTGTTTGTGGAGAAACAGTTTGTGTCCTAAACGCCCACTCCCTCTGCCCTCCATCGCTCGCTGCTGTTTCATCATGGAAAAGCCACGCTGCGATGGCCTCAGAGGACCCCCAGCGTGGGCAGAGCCCGAGTATTTATCTGACTATGGGGGGTTAGTTATTCCAGGCCGGTGGAAAATGATCAACACAACGGAGCGGGCATATGTAGAAACGTGGTTGAATCTACAGCCGGTGACACATCGCTGCGATTGTTCCCCTCGTTTGATCACTTTTGGCGCCTGTGAAACAGCTGATCGCTGCTAAACGGCATCATTTACAGCGATTTCAGGTTTGGTGCGAGAGAGACGAACATCGAAATGCGTGACACGCGTGGGCAGAGGGAGCGATACGCATCTGTGTGGAGTGGAATTATATTCAGATTTGGCAAAATCCCAAATATGTGGCAAACATAATTTTCACTTTGTTTTATTTTCATCTGATTTTGACAATTACGTAACAGCTCAGTAGTGTTTATGGGTGATGAGATTCACAAGGCACCGTTAACCTGACGTGTCAGAGCAGATTCAGATGTAAGGTTATCATCCTGTCGTGTAATTATGGTGAATCTAGATTTTAATTATGGACTTACCTCAGTTGGTCCAAAGGTGTAGAAGTCAAGGCCAGTTGAGGCCTAAACTATCACAGACAGACAAACCGAAGTACAGGAAAACCAAGTAACTTATAACAGTGCCTGAAGTATGAACACAGGTGTGGGTGATCAAGGTGACGAACCAGGGCACAAACAGGAAGTGTCACACCAACAAAGAAGAGATAACAGAAACTAATCAAAGGCTCCGCCTTCAGGCCGGAGGGACAAACTGCAACTTAATGGGATGTGGCTCACAAGGTTCTAGATTATCTGATCAGCTGTACAACATAACATCAGGGCAAGTTATTATAAGTGTTAAGTCAGGATTATTCATGGGCTGTTCAGGTCGCAACGTCAAACTATCAGGTGAGATAAAAACAAGCAGCGCCAAATGACATCAGGTGTTTTATCCTGAGCACTGTTCCCTGCTGAAGAAATAAAGCCCTCTTTGGTGGCAGCTGCTCCATATTAGCTTGTACTGCTACTGGTAAACGCACTACAGCTGTCAGGGTAACTGGATGTACCTGCTTTAGGTCAGAAAGGTCCCCGGTGTTTTCTTCCTCCTCTGATGGTTAGTTAATGTTTTTTTGTGTTTAAAGGTCTCTGAAATATCACATATCAAGACTTTGGGTCTCAGGTGACCTTCTAGCGCTGCCGGCCCGCTCCCCGTTGTAATGCTGTGCCATTTAAAGTCTAATATACATTATTTTTTATTAGGCAGCGGCGCAGTTGAGCGCTTCTCTGTGTGCAGGGCGTGTGTTGCGGCGGCCGCAGCCATGCTAGCGGCTTCGGCTCAACTCATCAGCATCCATCAGTGTGATTGGACCGTTTCCAAACCCCGCCATGTGTGAAGGTTGAGGCCACGAGGTCAAATCTGTGTTCTGCACAGCGCTCGAAATTATCCTGTTGGTTTCAGTCTCCCACGTTCTTGTGTTTTCTTTTTTTTTTTTTTTTTGCACTGACATGAATAACAACGATTTCCCACATTAGCCAACTTCTTTGTTTCCCGTGCTGCAGAAACAACAATGCTGCAGTGTTGTGAATGCCCAAGTAGTCCGTCTCTGTTCCTCTCCCTCCTCTTCCTCACCTAAACCTCCCCCCCCCCCACCCATGTGCCTCTCACCTGTACTGCCCACCCTGGGTCTCTCTCATCTTCACTCCCCAATGTTATCTCCCCTCCTCTTCTCTTCCCCTTTATCTCCATCACCTCACCCCCACCTACGCCCTTCTCTCACCTTTCTCCCCTTCAGTGGTTTGCAGACAGCTGATAGACTGAACACAAAAGCATCCTATTCATCACCCCGCGCTGCACCCTCCATAACCCCAACAGGCTATTCCCCCCTGACACAGTGCAGGAGGAACATACACACAAAACTGGCTTGGTTCAGCATTGAAGAATTGGCACACACACACACACACACACACACACACACACACACACACACACACACACACACACACACACACACACACACACACACACACACACACACACCTGACAAACAAGTCAACACTCTGTTGCCAGAGAACAGTGTGCGGATTCTCAATTAATTTGAATCCTGTGGCTTTGTACCACGTCACGGTCTCGTTTTTTTATTATTTTTTTGCTACAGACAATCTAAATGTTCACCAGAGCCAACAAGCGTCTCTGCAGAAAAACATCAAATCTGTGGTTGCAGCGGATGTGCGATCGTGTGTGCCACTTCCTCCTGCCTTTCAGGGAAAAAAGCCCGATGCTATCGGCAGGATGGACTCCTTGAAAGGCTGAATAGCGTGACCTTTGAGTAATCTGCGTGTCAGCCTCAAACCAGGTACACGGTTCCCTGCGTCAGGATCACGCTGGTAAATAGAAAAGGTCACGTATTGAATATTTTCTCCCATCTTTGACAAAAAAACGGTCAGTTTGTGTTCGCCGCGGCCGCTTCTCTTGCCATTCAATCTCCCCATTCACAAGCGTGTTTTGACACTTCAAAGGAGCCGTGCATCACTGGTTCAGAGGTAACCCGCTAATATTGTAAGAGAACCAGAAACAACACGGCACAGCAGCATCGGCCAAAGAAAGGCAACCCAGAAGGACCTTGACAGGCAGAATATGAAGGAGTCCAACTTCAATCCCACATTTAAGGCAGCTCTAATTAAAGTTAGCAACACGCTGGTGAATTTATTTGACACATACAGTAGTGAAACAGCACAATAAAATTCACATAAGTCAGTAAAGATGATGGTTAAACTAAATATTCTGATATTCATCACTGTACATGAACACATCTTAACAACCTGGTACAAAGTGAGCGACAAAGCCTGAGCCACTGGATGTGGGCGCGAGGCGTTCATGGACTGGACGAAATAAATAAATAAGGGGTTTATTTAAGAGACACCGCTAATGTAATTTATATTTAAATGGACGCACTGTTCCGTCGTCTAAGTGCAGTCATGAGAGCGCCTTGGCCAGAACCACTGCATTAAATGTCAAAAGGAGAAAACACATTAAAAATGCATTATGTCTAGCGCAGAATGAGGAGGAGTGAAAATACAATCAGCCAGAAGTGTGGATGTAAACAAATAATCAGTAAACCAATAATCGCAGACGCGCACCGAGAGTTTAAGTTATTCATCATCCTAATGCAGCGATATCATTTGCAAAAGCGACGGCTCACGGTTCTGTTTCCAGGTTCGCAGACGCGAAGCGCAAGATTACTGTGCGAAAAACAGGCGCCGAGTACAACGCCGTCGTTAATCTCTCCACCTTTGTCTTAAGACACAATACATCACACGCTGACAGCAAGAACTACACGGTGCGAAACTAGTCCTTTAAAATATGTTTATTCCAAATATTTACCTATGAGCTGTCAAAAACACCTATTCACTTACAGTATCTTCTCTCACCTGGGAAAGAAGGTGGATGAGTAAATAGCACAGCGGAGGAATAATCTGCCTCCTAATTACCTACATGACAGCATACCTGCATTTTCTTGGCTTATCATTATTTGCGTCTTTTTTCACCAAACAGCCCAAAACACTCACTGGTTCCTCGCGAAAATCCCAATTAGCTGCTTTAATCAAATATAATTAGGTGGAATTTGTTGATTTCTAGACAAAATATTCTTAATAAATTCTGTCATTGAAGTTGTTTGTTTCAAACAATAACAGTAAAAATCTCTAATTAAAGATAATCCACTACTCAACAAAAGCCAGTTTGGACACTGACATCAACACTAAATGAGAAATTCTTTGCAAATAAACCCATTTTGTACCGTTAGTTTTTAAATATGTGAACAAAATCAAGACCTGGTTCTCTTTAAGGAGCGGTTCTGTCTCTGCCTGTTCCCTGTTCCCTCTTATCCACTATCTTCTGTCCCTCTCAGCGTTTTGACCGCTGGCCTTTACGCGGTGGCTTCTGATGGAGCCACGTGGGAATGCGTTCCCGCTCGCTGGCGCACGAGCGTCCGCCGGCGCGCGCCAGATAAGGCGCCGCCTTTAAAATAGAAGCGGGCTATTTGCAGCAGCAGGTCGTCCAGGACGGCGGACGTCAGGAGATTTCCAGGAGCTGCACTCGTCAGTGGAGCGCGGAAAAGCCACCGTCAGCCGTCCGGCGCTCGCAGCCGAAAGGACAGACGCGACCGGTGCTGAGCCAAAAAGCCTGATTATTTAGAAAATCATCTCTCTTTACATCCAGTGGCCGCAATTAGGTTTGTTTTTCTTCAAAAGAGAAACCGAAGCTCCATCAGAGATGTTTTAATGTGATTTAGTGTAGTTGTTATTAATTTCTGGGCCTGGGGATCGATGCGCTTCGACTGCGCATTAATTCATGCGGGGCTGTACGCTCGTTTCCTCTGCTTTTCATCAGCGTCCTCCATCAGACAAAGGCCAGAAGACGAATCGCCGTCTCTTATTGGCTCTGATGAATTGCATCTCTTGCAGGATGTGGGAACAACAGCCCAACAGCCGTTCCTCACCCTGAAAAATGGGCCTCTATTATATGGCCACTTTCATACATAAATCTCTGCCTGGACCTCACTTGAACATTTCACATCACTGATTCCAGTTGCTCCCAATTATGAAAAAAAGCCTTTTGGTTGTGAATATGAACATGCAAGGTGTAAATCCCAGTCCTTTTGTTTTTTTTTCTGCTACGAACCAGTTACACCACGTTCCTCGTCAGTGTTTTCTGACGAGCTGCTTTGTAAAGTGCAAAGTTGTCGAATCCCAGTGGGGGAGAAGTCACAGCTCAGTAGAAGTGGACTCTGTCATGGCTGTTTAATCTGTCCATTCCCACCGGACCCTGCATCAAGGTGCAGCTTCAGCATCAAGAGCAAATATGCAAAGCAAAGGCCAGAGACTTGTTAGACTCGTATATTTATTAATAAATGGCCCGTTTTACTTGTGATTTGTGAATATTTAGAATCTAAACGCTGATTGATGAAGCAGAGTTTTCCCTCCACCTGTTTCTCTGACAATAAATTAAGGACGTGCTGTTGACTGAGAGCATTATATTCAATTCAATTCAATTTTATTTATATAGCGCCAAATCACAAAATGGTTATCTCAAGGCAATTTACAAAGTGCCTTGAGATTTAGTCAAGTGGTTAAACACAGGGAAGTTAGATTTCAGGAAGGTGCCAACAGTCATGAACCAACTGGATTTACCTGCGAAATCGCTCTGAAGCCTGTCTGCGCATGTCTCTCAGCTGTTATACCCCAGGATTTATTATAGCTTTGGTTAAGACGCTGTGAACAAAATAGAAAAATAGGTTTAATTTGATTTATCCCTCACACGTGAATGATTTCGCTTGTGATTTTGAGAGGTGAATATATTCAAGTCCATCAGATCCACATATTTCACCTCCCACCCTTCTTCTCGGCCCACTGTGGTTTCGCGCCGACACGCCGGAGAGTCACCTATAAAACACCAGGCATGCAGGAATCTATCATAGCTCTATTAACACCCATGCTTCATCCTCCTGTCCTCACCTCCCTCCCCTCATTAATCACCGGAGCAGCTCTCGGGGGCTCACGTTCCGTTTGTGTGGGCGCGCACGCGCTAACGGCCGTTTCCCTCGTCCGCGCTTCTTTGTTCGGGTGGTTTTCATCAAAGTTCGATGCTGTGGAATTGACCGGTGAGACGCAGCCGAGGTCCGTCAGAGGTTCTGAGGCCCGTTCGGCCCCGAAGAGGCCGCGTGAGGAGGAGCTGTGACGTGCGATAACGGCATGCAGCGCCGCGTTAGCATGTAAGAGGTGTGATTAGCACATGCGCGTGTTAGCCACACGGTTCCCGCGCACGGCTAAACACCGTCACAGGCTTGTTAAATAGAAAACACCTGATCTGATTGAAATGCAAGTCAGCTCCCTCGCTGAACAGATTCAGCGCCAGGCTGTGACTTATTTTTTATTGTGGTACCGATTGTCAACTGCTTGGCGTCGGCTCTGTTTGTATCTCGTCGGGGGACTCTGGGTGGGCTTCAATGGTTAAATCACGCTGATCACCGGGGCGACGGCGCCCGTTCCCTCACATTTGAAGCAAAACGCAGCCGGCTCAGTAAATCATTCAAAACAAAGTCTTGGCCAAGGGATTATGATCTCCTTCCTGTTTAACAGCTTTTAATATTTCCCCATGTTCAGGGAATTAATTTTGGATGAGGTCTGCCAAGGGAAACGGAGCGGCACCGTGAGGATCGTTGAAAGGTCATAATGGGGAAATAATGGCCCCCGATGGTCGTAAAACAAGCGAAAACACAAGGTGACTGGACGCTTTTGGACCAAACTGCACAATAGAAGGAGCAGGAGTCGATACGGGCCCGTTCGACAAAGGCAGGTTTACAGTTGAGAGGAGGCAGCGTCAGTGCTAAACCCCCCCTCGCTCTCCCTCCCCTCGTATGTTCCCAATTGCTCGCTCTCATTTCAGAGAAATGTCTGTTGGGCGAAGTGATAATTGCATTCCTCAATGATTTCATGCTGAGACACACGGTGACGCCGAGTCGCAGCCCACTTATTCCAAGGGAGTGTGTTCTTTGGGAGGAAATGAGACAAAAACAATATGACAAACTCCATTGGAGCCTGTTCTTTGACATAAAAGTGCACTTCCCTTCTCCTGCACGCACACACGCACGCACGCACACACCACACACACACACACACACACACACACACACACACACACACACACACACACGCACACACACACACACGCACACACCACACACACACACACACACACACGCGGCGTGCACTTTTGAATTGCAGACCAAATGCGACGGTTAGTTCCGTCTTTGAGGCTTTGAGGGAATCGCTGCCGCAGACACAGAGCCTGCTGCTTCTCCAGCTAAGTATATCAGAGGAGCGGCGCGTACATCAGCGAGCGAGCACCTCTTTAGAATTAATCCTGGGGGGGGGGGTGGCCGCTCCAGTGCATGAGGATTACTGCTTTTAGGGCTTCTGATGAAATTCAAACAACAAACTCTGGCCCAAAGTGTCCTGTGCAGCGCTGCTGGTTCACCGCTGTGCTGCTGAACGCCGGCTCGGGCCTCGTTCGCGTTCGGGCTCTTTATTGATGTGATAATGAAGTGGCCAGCTTGTGATAATGAAACCAGTCAGCTGGTGACGTTGCATCACTCGCTTCCTTTCATCCTCACGCTTTATATTCTGTGCTCACAGCGGCTGCTCGGTGGCTTCTGAGGCAGAGCATTAGGCTCCCGTGTACCGGCCCCTCACCTGTTGGCCCAGATGCTAATTTTATTTGTCTGACACCCGCCGGGGAGGAGAATAAAGGCTGTGCTTGGTTTGTGCCCCTCGTTTATGGACATAGTGTTGTTTCCCATTCAGGCTGACTGGAGGAGACAAAGCCACATTGTTGTGTATTGTTGTGCGTATCTGTGGTGGTCTCAGCGAGGGGATTCTATCAGGAGCAAATCCTCCGTTGCCTGCGAACGCTTCAGCCTTGTACAGGGATTAAATGGAAATAGCTGTGTGTGTGTGTGTGTGTGTGTGTGTGTGTGTGTGTGTGTGTGTGTGTGTGTGTGTGTGTGTGTGTGTGTGTGTGTGTGTGTGTGTGTGCTGTAATACATAAAGAGGTCCGGATGAGCAATGGTTCAAAGAGCAGACAGTTGTTATGATGATGACTCGTCCCAGCGTAGAAGCGTTCCACACAACAGAATAACTTCAACACACAGGAGTAAGCAACATCATGAAGCTGCATTGCCAGATTATGGGATTATGATTATGGTGTAATCCTTTATCCTCTCCGTGGCTGTAGAGTCACAGTTTTCCCTCTCCCGCCGTTGTCGGCTCCACTCCGTTTGTGTCCGCCGCTCTGCGGGTGCATGTAGTATCCGAGCCGACACGTTTCCCCACCTGCCCCGCTCTCATCCCTCTCTCACACCTGACCTACATCTCCTTCAGAATAATTTGGCTGCTATTTTTACACGGGGGTCTTAAAAAACGCTCCGCTACAGTGCAGTGGCTGTGACGAGTGGCTCGTTTTCCCGCCCGGCGCGGGTCAAACAACCCACTCGTCTCTCCCTGAGTGATGGGAAGCATGGGGAGACTCCCCCCGTTGCCTCTGGTGGGACTTTGCAGGAGGATCTGATGGAGTTTTGTGAGGTTGTGCGACTAAAAGCGTAGTTGGGAGAGAGAAACGCTTCAACCTTCCCTCTTCTCTGCGCTCCTGCTTCTGTCTCCAGCCTCTTTGGTCCTGTCCTGCTCAGGGTCATTTTAATACTGCCTGCCCTTGCAGTCTTTGCATATTGGTTAGATTTACAGTTCGCTTTTGGCAAGGAATCAGCTGGAACCTGTTGGCTGCCATATTTTGTTAGACGCGGGCCGTGCGGAACGCGGCCTGGTCTCCGCTAAGGCCTCGTGGAATACAATGAGGGTCACTAATAGTGTGATATTACATTTCAGGACCGGTTTGGCTCATGAATGTTTGATGAGAACACCCAGTCATGCAGAGACACAAGGAAGATATGAGGAATGGAAGAGGGGGAATTTAGGAGAGACAGGAGGGCAGAAGGGGAGGTGGAGACCAATCAGGGTTGGGTGAGGAGGGGGAGACTGTGTGTGTGTGTGTGTGTGTGTGTGTGTGTGTGTGTGTGTGTGTGTGTGTGTGTGTGTGTGTGTGGGAGTGACTACTCTCTGCTGAGGTAGCACTGCATTACACACCAGGATTTGGAATGGCCCAGATAAAGTAATCTATGATTAACTGGGGCGCGGCTGGCTTGCCACTCTGCCAACAGCTGTAGTCAGGGGGCGAATTACAAAATTATGGGATGTCCAAACATTTTAGATGCAGTGGGATATGTATTTCATTACACGGGGAGGGGATTGGCCAGGGTGGGAATTATGCATGAAGCCAAAGGTGGCAGTCGGCGGCAGCAAAGACGAGTGACAGGAGGGGCAGCGGTGCAATTAGGGAAGAACGTTTGTAGGCGCTGCATTTGGCAGAGAACTGTTAAAATGCTGGAAGAGTCCTGAGGGGGGGTGGACGGAGCGGGAAGCAGAAGCCGGGGGTCACGGTTGGCGGAGTGATCGCCGTAATGATTGCTATAACAACTGTCCGACGGGATAACAAATCAAATTATAAAGACGGACACGGCGGCGCAGGCCCCGCCGCTCGGTGGAATTGATTGCCGGTACCAGGACCTGATATTGCCTGGCCTGGTCTGTCATAGTCCATCATGCGTCATTATCACCAGGGGAACACTGGACCTTATGCACAGCTGAATGAGGACAAAGAGCGATGGGAACAACACGGGCAAACACTGGAGGCCGGTGCGGCTGCAGCTGCCGCTGCGGCGTGAGACGACCGGGCAGCGTTTTATCTCTTTAAATTCAGCAGGTTCACATTT
The DNA here is from genome assembly GCF_900634795.4 of Betta splendens. Taxonomy (NCBI): domain Eukaryota; kingdom Metazoa; phylum Chordata; class Actinopteri; order Anabantiformes; family Osphronemidae; genus Betta; species Betta splendens. Next base: position 16,717,694 of record NC_040884.2, on the reverse strand, counting down.
GAGCTTGATTTTTTTATTAGAAGCATTTCGTCCAGATTACAGCCTTGAACGCTGACCTTCACTCCACCCGGTGTTGGTCGCGCCTCTCGGCTCCTCACACGTGCGCGGATTAATCGAATAATCTTTTGGGCCTTTTAGAACCTCTTACTGATATTGGACTGAATTAGTGGAATTCTGCAGGGTTGGTGGTTTTGGGACGGACGATCAGCAAAAAGATTGTTTGTCCCGTGTGGGTCCTGCTGTCGATGCGGAAGCTGCCATGACGCAGTTTGCCCGATGTTGGTGTTTGCTACAGTAGCTAAGCCAAGGTTAGCTAAAGTTGATGTTGAGGGCTGCCAGGTTTGACATAATTAGGTAAAATAAAAATCTAAGCTGCTGATGGAAACGTCAGGGGACCAGCAGACCCTCCAGTGTCTGTAACACCCATTCTCGCCATGATTGACTGTATTCCATGCTGGTCCAGTCACCGCGATGCTGACCAATGCTACATCTCCTTCTTTCACTGCGATTATTTTAGACACAGCTCATTATTCCACACGCTACGGGCACCAGTTAAATCCAGTCTGCCGCCATCACGGCCGAGTGTTGCAGGGCCGCTTTGATTAAAGTGCTCTCATGTCTTGCATTTCCCGTAAGTGCAGGAGCAATCATCTTTAAATCATAGTTTGCAGGACAAATGAATCATCGAGAGGTTACAAAGCCTTCCCACATTTGTCCCCTTTTTATCAAATATCTGAGGAATAATAAATGCGTTTGCGCCTCTGAGGTATTACGACTGCGTTTCAATATTCTCGAGTGCTCCTGAGATTCTAACAGGCGGCTATTTTTACTCTGCCGTGTGATTAGTCATTTACCTGAACCAGGCTGTCATTGGAAATTATTTTCATGTCTTCAGACAGTTCCTCGTTTCATCCAAATGACGCCGCTGGGGGAGGGGAGAGGGCCCATATTTTATTAAGGGTTGAGACAGTTCCTCGATAATGGCGGAAGTTTGATAATGCTCTGTGAAGTGAATAGACTTTATGTTGGAGGCCATTCACAGAAAATGACTGAGGCTTCAAGCTGAGCCTGTTACCGTGGCCCACGAGGACTGTAAATTCTTTATCAGGCTCTCACTCAAGTCTTTAAAAACTGTTTTATTAAGATATATTCTTCAAATACCACTTATCAGAAACCCACGTTGGACCTGGGAAGCTCTCCGTGTGCTGACTTATTGTTTGCCACGCTTGATTGGACGATTCCTCGTGGAGGACAGATCACACGGATCAGGAGCTCGGCGTCGCCTTTTCCTGACACACACATTTGCATCATAACGGAGAGCTGTTGTCTTTGTTTCACCAGACTGCTTTGCGTCTCTTGTGGCTCTGTGTAAACTCCCATCACTGCATTTCAAAGTGTATTACTGCTTTAATTTACATACAAACACAAATACAGTCAACTTCAAATCCAAATGAAGGCGAAGGATTTGTGTTTTCCACACACACACACACACACACACACACACACACACACACACACACACACACACACACACACACACACACACACACACACACACACACACACACACACTCAAGGGTGAGTTGCGTTGAAAAAACTATGCAATTTTAAATAAATCATTCCAAGATTTTCTTAATGAAGTGTTAAATTTTAATGACCCGGCTTCATTTGGATTCCAGGCGGCCCGTGGCTTCATCCCACCTCCCAGAATCAGAGTGAACACACATTACAGCGGGAGCTTCTCCTCCTCGCGATCGTCCCGACCTGCTGAGTTGTGCCGTTCACTGCGCTCGCCAGCGATTTTGTCTCCGGCCGACGTCAAGGCGATATTTGACCTTTCGCGTTGTGCTGAGGTGGGACTGTTTGTGCTGACTGCGCGCTTCGCTCCTGTATCTGACTGGCTTTTTAATGACACGCCTTGCACTGATTGAGCAGACGCTGAGTGGACCCACTGGGCCGTTTTGTTCAGTCTGTGAGCAGGTACCAGCAGAGAGGAGACTTGTTCTCTTAATGTCTGGCTGCATTTGAGGAGGTTGATCGAATGCTTTTCATCAGGACAGACTAAACCACTGCCTCTATCGCACAGTTCATTCTCATAACAGCCTATAACGATCTATTTTTAGACTCTGAACTACATTTTAATATATAGAAATAACCTCACAGTGTCCTCGGGGGACAAGACATGTCTGACTCACTGCTTCAGGTGACGACAGACGACCAACTCATGTAGTTTAGTGCCTGGTTGTCACAAAACTTTTACAGCTCGACCAGATTTACAAGATAAAACTGAACTATTAATTATGTCCTGTGGGAACTGGCCATGAAATCATTTTTTCAGACTCCAATTCTTGCCTAGGAACTAAATGTCAAAATATTGGGGGGAGAATTTGGAAATCATGTTGGTAAAAAGTAAAGAGTAAGATGGAAAATTCATGCTTTTATTCTACAGACCTCTAATGTGGCTCAACTTTAAATGTATTGCATGAAATGATTCATACAATATTTCTGATTTCATTATTTTACACGTCTTGTTCCATGACTGTTGTGAAGTAATAATTCAATAAGGACACAAAAGTAGAGTCAATCTAAAATGTGGAGGCTCATAAAATCGTCTGTAAGTCCATTTTTTGCCTTATCATTCCTTCGTGTAAATGGCCTCATTTACGTTGGTTGGGCAACTCATAACCGAAAACGGTTAAACCTGATTGATGGTTTCCTCCTTTCTCATGCCCATCATGCACTTTGTTTATTCTGGACCTCTCGAATAGGTTTTCCGTGTATTCATGCTGTTCTGACATTAAATAAGTCCCACCGAACCGGCAGAGTCCCGCTCACGCCTGTGTAATTACAATCAGTGTAAGAGCGTTTCTGAATAAGACCCACCAACAGCCCGAGAATAAAACTGCCTAGACAAAGCATTGACAACTGTGGAACAGGCAAAATTAAGCCCTCTCCATTCATACCCCCGAGTTCTTATTATGCACCAGCTATCTCACTGAGCTCGCCTTTGTGCTCGTATAATTACTTAATCGGAGCGCTCCTAGGGTGAATTGTGTGCCGCGAGCAGCCAGCGGTTCTCTGACTCCAGCTCCCAAACAGGGAATTGAGACTAACTTTAATTTTACATTTTCAAGTCACAAATGTGGTAATGAAGCGTCAGAAGGGGCTCGCATTTAATCCCGTTTCAATCACAGGCATTTTTAGGGGAACAAACAGCGCGTTTTCACCTCCCCGCCGTCCCCCCGCTCCTTTAAAGCTGCATCAGAGAGTCGCGCTGCTGTTTTGTGCGGCCGCTGTTTAAAACGGGCCTGGGCGACACTTAACTAGGACGCGGGCCCATCGAGGCGGGCCGATAAGGACCTAGGGATCCACTCTAGTCAATTACCGCAAAGTGCCAAGTTCAACTCAGTGGGCCTTTTAAGAAGTACACGGGCTGAGTAAACAAATTAATCGTGGGCCCACGCTTCCCCGACACAACGGCGCGGCCCAGAGCGCTCGTCCATCAGGCAGAGTGATAGCGGCTGTCGGCAGGAGGAAACACAGGGGCCGTACCTTCAGAGACAGGCAACCACACAGGACTCATAAGCTGTCGGCCACCGAGCGCATTCTGCCTCTCAACGCAGTCGTGCCGTAATGGATCAAATGCGGCTTGGTCTCATTCATATTCTGAAAACGCTGATTAATGAACGGCTGCAGTTTCAGGCCGCACCCACCTCGAGTAAACGAACCGGAGTTGGGAATATTAATTAGTAAAACTGAAAAACTGTAAATAAACCGAGTGTTTTTTTTTAATAACCTACATTCCTTCGCCACAAGATCTACTTCCTCTGTTCTATTTTTTAAATTCCCTTCAGATGATTCAGATGATTTCAGGCATTTTCAGTGGGCATAACTTAGTAAGTAGATTACTGAATTTCAGGCAGTAACTCAAAGAGACTCTTCTGCGTGTCCAGTTTAGATTCTCGTTGTTTTGTCAATGCTATTACTTCACCTCACACTCATACCGACACTCCAATCTTCCGCCTGTGGTCCTGTCAGCTGGACGTCAGCTCCAGCTTGGTGCCGGGGCTCGGCCTCCCTGCCTCACTTTGTGTTTTCTCCTCCTTGTCTTTATCTGCTGTTGCCTTAATGTATTTCCTCGCTCCCGGCGAGTTGTGTGTCTTCACCGAGGCTGCCATCGCTCTCTGTTGTCAGATCTTCCGGAGGTGTTGGCTAGTGTTTAAGAAGGCCTCCAGTAAAGGGCCCCGGCGGTTAGAGAAGTACCCGGACGAGAAGGCGGCCTACTTCAGGAGCTTCCACAAGGTAAACACACAACTAGAACAAAGCACTGAATTAAGACGTTTGTGTTAATCGCGAGATAAGAAAGACACTTCCTTTAATGAAATTCACCATATTATAACTAACGACTTAGTACCACCTGATCTTTGCGAAACTTCTGTTCTCGACCATCCTCTGGGGTCATGTCATCTTTAGTGCAAAAAAATTTGTCATTGTCTTCTTGGAAACCAAAAGAAGATTAAAAATTGATGTGTCACTCTCCCGGGAACCGTATCTGCCTGAAAACCTCTGCAGAGCACATTTATCAGAGCCTCGTTTGGCCAACGTGGTGGAATTAATTAGCTTTAGCTGATAAATACCACAAAGGCTCAAGACGTGCGCTCTTTGAATATTTGGAATAAATAAAGTCATTACACACACACACACACACACACACACACACACGCAACCTAGTTTTCAGCTCCGTGTACATGTGCCCATCAGTCTGAGGTGATGGAGTTAAGGATTCTGTTATCCAGGGGCTTCCTCCCTCACTTTTGAAAGGAATAATCCAGCGTAATATCCCTCTTTAGCTCCTAAACCCTCCCAGATTCTCAAATTATGCCTCATTATCAGGATGAGGGGAAGTGTCTCCCTCACCACTACATCATGCTGTCACACAGGGCGTCCTGTGTGGCTCTAACCCGCCCCTCCCGCAGGCATTTCGTACAGCGAGTGCTAGAGTGAGCGATGAGCGCACACATGCACCAGTGCACCTGGTAATGCATCGCTACAGAGATCAAGAAAGGTCCCGTCTGAGGGCTTCATTCAACGCTGCAGTGCTTTGGCAGGAAATAGGCTGCACTGGTGGCTGATTTACAGAATCAACACAAAGGGGATAGGCTTTCTCTCTCTCTCTCTCTCTTTATTGCCCCTTTCTCTCTCCTGTGCTTTCTGTCTCTCTCTCCGTCCCTGTGCAGCTTTCTCAGTGTGAGGGAAAGTGGTCCATGCAGTAAAACAATTCCTGCATATTTTAGTCATATTTTTAGCCTTCTGAAAAGTAGTTTTCCTGCGTGCTCCATTTCTCTCGTTCACCCAAACTTCTACTAGAGACAGTTAAAGTGGAAAGTCCATCCATCCATCCATCTATCCATCCATCCATCCATCCATCCATCCATCCATCCATCCATCCATCTGCTTATCCATCCATCCATCCATCCATCCATCCATCCATCCATCCATCCATCCATCCATCCATCCATCCATCCATCCATCCATCCATCCATCCATCCATCTGTTTATTCATCCATCCATCCATCCATCCATCCATGCATCCAACCGTCCGTCCGTCCATCCATGCATGCATGCATCCCTTCATCCATCCATCCATCCATGCATCCAACTGTCCGTCCGTCCATCCATGCATGCATGCATCCCTTCATCCATCCATCCATCCATCCATGCATCCAACCGTCCGTCCGTCCATCCATGCATGCATGCATCCCTTCATCCATCCATCCATGCATCCAACCGTCCGTCCGTCCATCCATGCATGCATGCATCCCTTCATCCATCCATCCATTTACCTAAAAGCTACAGTGTGAGTGGTAAATATGGGAGGGAACAGCATATTTTCAGGTCACAAAAAACGTACCTCATTGCATATAGATCCTTTGGCGCTGGTTTTTCATTTTGATTATTGTGAAGAATACATATAATACAAATGAAAAATACTTCTCGTCTCCTCAGCAGTGTTTGATATTTTTGCATTTCCGTTGAAAGCATCTCTGCATATCAATCTCAGGCAGAAGCGAGCTGATGGAGGCTAAACATAATGTAATGTAATGCTATCAAGCCAGAGCAGTCTGTGGTCCACGTACAGTACAGTACGCGTTATTAGGCCTGGTCTTTGAACCTGTACGGGCAGCGAGCCCAGCTAATTCATTCCCAACAGTCTGGCAGAGGGCCCACAGTTAGCACACAATGGACTACAATAATGTAATGGGCCTTATCTCCCAGACAGAGTGAGCACAGAGAGGACTGTTGAACAAAATGGCCTGTAAATGCGGTTGATATTCAATTAAGTGTAATCTTCTCGTTTTTCCATTCATGATCAATCTCCTGGTAAAGTGACTCGGATGCTTTTGATTGCACTTCTCTTTATTGACCGGAAGCAGTTTTCTAGGCGAGCGACAGCGCTGTGTATGTAGCAGGTGGCATTTATTCATTCATTCATTCATTCATTCACGCTCCGCTGCCGCTCTCTCCTTCCTGCTTAGGTCACTGAGCTCCACAACGTCAAGAACGTGACCCGGATGCCGCGCGAGACCAAGAAGCACGCCGTGGCCATCATCTTCTGTGACGACGCAGTCAAGACCTTCGCCTGCGAGTCAGGTGGGTGGCGTGTGGTGGGAACGCGTGGCGGCGGACGGGCCGCGGGGGTGAAGGGGCCGCAGGGTGAACGGGGGAAGCCGTAGGAGCGGCGGCGCCTTTGGCCTTTAGCCAAGCGATGCTCGTTCGCCGCTATATCACAAAGTGGGAAGATCTCTTCCCAAATATTGATTTTCATGCTGCAGGTATGAAAACGATGCCGGGCATCATCTGCAGTGTGTTTCAATCCAATTATGGGCTGTAACAATAGAGATTGCCTCGATTACGTGGACGGGAAACCAACAAGGCCCCAAAACCACACAGGATTGTTTGACATGCTGCAGTCTCCCGTCAGCCGGCGCCGCCCCCACTCCTCACTCGTTTCCGTGCCCTGCAGCGTCTGTGAACGCGGATCGTGGAGTGGACCCGGCCACGTCCGGCCGGGTCCGGTTACCGCTGCACCACGGCCCAGCGTTTGGATCTGGGAACGGAACCCGGCGGGCTGGAAGTCGGAAAGCGAGCGTTCAGCTCATTTCAGGGCTTCTGCCGATGTCTCAGGATGATCTTCTGCTGCTGTTTGATGCAGAAGACCCCCCACCCCCACCCAAGTAGCAGCCTGTGCTGTCAGTGACACAGGCAAGCGAACAAAGCCGCTAACAGATCTTAGGGTTTTGACGGGCGTGTGCTTTGGGTGCATCCGTCAAACGTGCACCGTAAACAGACACGAGCGTGTGACCTGCAGACTGAACAGATAAGGTTGTCGCAAAGTTGTGTAGATGCGTCCCACCGGACAGCGGCGCCGCTGCCACAAACGGGCCGCCTCCGAGCGAGGACCCGGTCCCGACCCGGCGCACGTCGGGCGGCGCCGGCGCGCGGAGGGCTCCGATTACCAGACGCGAGTCGGCACACGCCGCCGGCTTGGGTTGCGTTTCCCACAATTCCACAGGGCCTGGAGTGAAGCAGCGTCGCAAAGATAAACAACTCTCATTTCATAGCTCAGTAACTCTCGCCAAACACTCACACAAGACAATTGTACATTGTAAACACCATTTTTTCAGCCTTAACGTGGAGGAAAATTGGTATTCGCAAACAACAGACTGCCACACGGACAGATTTGATTCATGAAAGCATTTGTCTCCACTTAAAGCTTCCAATTAAAAGAGCCCTCCAATGAAAACCCCCCTTCCTCTCTGTGCCAACTGTCACATGTGGTCGATATCACTTCCCGCAAACCGCTCGGTGCTTAAACCCCAGACTCATTAACTCGCGATTCCTATGATTTAATCCCAAAGTTCACAGAATGACTTTCTTTTATGAAAACTTGTTAACAGGGTGGATCCGGCGAACTAACAAGTAAACATCATTGTACACTTTTGGAGGGAGCGGAAGCAAAGCAGGGAGCAGGAACGTCACATCCATCTGCTGCTGAACCCACAGTCGCTTTTAATCTGCAGTGAATCAAGCAGATTGATTTTTTCCCCCTCCCAGCGTTACTGTTATCTGTATTCATGCCCTGTGATGTACACGCGGCATTTTATTCTGAAATTCCACGGGTGAATTATGTGCCCGCGTGCGTGCATGCAAACACAATAAAGGAAGAACAGCTGGGGTTAGTAGTGTAATCCGGCCAGCGTGTTTTATTATGTCCGCAGTGCAGGATGTGGAGGAGCTGCGCTCGCGCACGCGCGCCTGCGCGTGTGCCGTAGACGCGCTTTAACGCCGTGCCTCTGTGCGCAGAGCTGGACGCGGAGGAGTGGTGCAAGCTGCTGTGCGTGGAGTGCCTGGGCAGCCGGCTCAATGACATCAGCCTGGGGGAGCCGGACCTGTTAGCGGCGGGCGTGCAGCAGGAGCAGAACGGTGAGTGCCCAATTAGCCCCCGCTAGCGCAGGCCGCCATGCGGGGTCAGCGTCGATCACTCTGCGCCGCCAAACGAGACGGCGGCTGCGGAGAGGAGGGGCCCGTATGCGCAAACGCAGCGCAACCCGTCGGAGAGGCGTCCAATTAGGCCCCGCTAACGGGGGCCTTTCGTGTCGATTTGTGATCTTAAAGCTGCCGTAACAGTTTTTAGTAGCATTCGCACTTTAGCTGGGCTGCTAAAGTCCGCTCGGGTAAATGTGCGCGCGCGCGTGCCCGCGCGTTAGAGCACAGGTCACAGGCTGCGGCCGGGGCTCCGTTCCAGGACTAATGAGAAGTGCTGTGCATCACTGGCTTCCCTCATAATGAAGCTTGTCACAGAGATGGATGAGATTATGGCTCCTGAAGCCCTGTGAAATAAATGTGCTTCCCCACATATTCCACTCACCGGAAATGGAAGTGGAACAAAGAGGAACAGACACCGGGGCGCAGGCGCTCATTCTGTGTGTAATCCGTAAACTGGCGCAGGAAATCGAAGCGGCAACAGGCGAGGACGCGCGGTTTAACGTTGCGAAAAGGCGAGGAGTTGAAGAGAATCCATCGTCATTTCATTTCACCGCAGCCGCAAAGTGACGGAGCGTTCTTCCACAGAACTCTGCGTCGTCCGTCCGAGACATCGATACATCAGTTTTTGACGGAGCTGCAGCGAAGTGACTCAGACTCAATAACTGAACGCCGCTCTCGCCTCCTGTTCCGCTGTTTGCTGTTCGGAGAAAACCAGAGCGTCGCCGCAACAAAGGGCCTGAGACCGCGTTTCAATTAGGAGCCCCCCCCCCAAACAGCGGGGGCCCATAATTAGATCAGAGTTCATTTCCACTGTCCCTAAAAATAAGCCGCACTATGACATCGCCATTTCGTATCCACCGCAGACACATGGCTTATTTTGAATCATTAAGCGTAATTAGTGAGAACTAATTTAGATTATTAAGAACTCTCTCCCTCTCTGTCTCTCGTCCTTTTGTCAGTCTGACGCGGAGACTCGCTCTAATGTGGATGAGCAGATCTGCTGGCTCGAGTCGGGTCCAGTTGAGACTTACTGACGTCCACGTTCCTTTGCCGTTGTTGCACTGACGCCTGTCGTGTTTGCAGAGCGCTTCCACGTGTACCTGATGCCCACGCCCAACCTGGACATCTACGGGGAGTGCACCATGCAGATCACGCACGAGAACATCTACCTGTGGGACGTCCACAACGCCCGCCTCAAGCTGGTCATGTGGCCCCTCAGCTCCCTGCGCCGATACGGCCGGGACGCCACCTGGTTCACCTTCGAGTCTGGAAGGTACGTGTGTGTGTGTGTGTGTGTGTGTGTGTGTGTGTGTGTGTGTGTGTGTGTGTGTGTGTGTGTGTGTGTGTGTGTGTGTGTGTGTGTGTGTGTGTGTGTGTGTGTGTGTGTGTGTGTGTGTGTGTGTGTGTGTGTGCGTGCGTGCGTGCGTGCGTGCGCGTGTGTGTGTGTGATTGAAACACCAGAACTTTGTAAAAAGGTTGTGAAAACGTGTGTGTGTGTGTGTGTGTGTGTGTGCGCGTGTGCGCGTGTGCGTGTGTGTGTGTGTGTGTGTGTGTGCGTGCGTGTGTGTGTGCGCATGTGTGTGTGTGATTGAAACACCAGAACTTTGTAAAAAGGTTGTGAAAACGTGTGTGTGTGTGTGTTTGTGTGCGCGCGCGCGCCCGTTGCAGGATGTGCGACACGGGCGAAGGCTTGTTCACGTTCCAGACGCGCGAAGGCGAGATGATCTACCAGCGCGTCCACTCGGCCACGCTGGCCATCGCTCAGCAGCACGAGAGGATGATGGAGGAGATGGAGAAGAGCTCCCAGGTCTGTATGCTCATCCAGGCCCTGCTTTTCCTGAGCAGCAGCCCTCTGACGCCCCGCGGTCTCGGCCTCTGCCCCCTCCTTCCATCACAACACCTCACCCCTCCCTCCCCCTCCCTCCCTCCCTCCCCCTCTCCCTCCCTTCCTTCCGGCCCGCTAGCATCCGCATTCATGACTTATGCGGTCCTGCCCGGCGCTTGACGGGCCTGGGCCATATGGCCGAGCTCTCGGACCGGCCCGTTCGGGACGGCCCCCAAACGCAGCCTTCGGCCCGGGCTCCGCGGGTCACGTGGGCGTCTGAAGGCAGAGCCGACCACCGAGCTCGGCCACGGCCGAGCGAACTCGCCGCTGTCCCCGCGCGCGAGCGGTCGGAATCGCTCTCACAACTCGCGCTCTAATTGTTGGCTGAACTCTGTTGCAGATCCACTCCAGGGAGACGCTCACCAAGTCCATCTCGCTGCCACGCAGCGCCTACTGGCAGCACATCACGCGGCAGAACAGCGTGGGAGACCTCTACAGTTACCAAGGTACGGCCGCTGCTCCTGTACCTGCATGTGTCGGTGGGTGAGAGACAGGTGGAGGAACGGAGGCGAACCACGACACTGGGCCCAACACAACGGTGTTCTGACATCAGGTGTCTCCTGAGAATCTGAACCTGATTGTTATTTTAGTGTCCTTTAATTGTGGTCTGATAGAAGGAAACCCGACTTCCTGTCCGCGCTCCAACCTGTTCCACCTCCCGTCGTTACTTTGAGGCCCGGTCTCCTCTTTTCCAGAGGAGCTCCTCTCTCATCCATCACCCTGGCGTTTCCACTGCCCCTCCCACACTTTCTCCGTGTGTCTGTCCAATTTAGAACAACTCTGTGCCTTTTTTGTGTGTGTGCTCATACACATTCAGTGCAACTATTATCTCGCCTCCCTTCCCCATGAATAAATTGAATGCATCAGTGTGTTTGAGGACGCGGCGAAAGGTCTCGTCAGACGGGGGAGTGACAGGAGTTGGACCCCTGCTGTGAGGAGGAGCCTTCAACCGAGCTGCGGATGAGGACGGCAACGCCATCGAGTCCTCATTGGCAGAAGCTCTGGATTTTCCTGGAGCTGTTTTACATTTCACTCGCTAAACACAGTAGCGGGATCCGATTTATTGGATTACGATCAATGGAACTGTTAAACTACATTTTTCAATATAGGTCAGCGTTTGGTTACTTTCTATCTATTTCCGCTGATTATTCTCAGCTTTTAGCACATTTGCAATTTCTGGCCAAATATTTCATCCACTTATCAGTTAATTGTAGGTAAACGATGAGTCATCCGCTGTTTACGCTGCCTGTCAATCACGTTGGGCTCCATTCAGCTCCACATAAGTTATCTGTACAAAACCAATCTGAACATGCTCATTATTATTTTTAAACACCTATCTGTCCATCAGCTCATAGTTTTGACGTCACGTGGACGCTTGCTATGTTCATCCTACTTCTACAAGCCCGCTGGTAATTACAGCTAACGCACGCATTCACGCACGCGATCGGAGGTAAGACATCAGGACTTCGGTCCTCGGCGTGTGGCTGAGTCTGCTCTTTGGCTGTATCACGGCGCTCATGATGAATATCCAATCAACACAGTCAATTTGCTGAGTCATGCTCGGATTGCTTTCAAATACCCTGCAGGGGCAGGGGGATAATTAAGTAACACAGTTTCCTTCCCCGTTGAGGTTTACTCACCCATTTGTTTATTTCCTTGCCTCAGTTAATAGGGGAGCTGCCAAGTGAAGTACTGCTTCTCCTCACTTTAATATATCTCACATCTGCTTTTTGTTCCGCTGGAAATGTGTCAAAAGTACATCCCAGAAGCCCTGTTTGCTGTAATTGAAAGTAATAATTGTCAAATGCGTTGTGTTTAAAAGCAGAAATGCTGCTTTGTGCTGCCTCCTCCACCTCCGTCGACTCCTGCGCGTTTCTTATTTCGGCGAGTTCGTTAATGCACAGAAAATAAGAGCACTTTTAAAGTCGGGGAGCGGGAGATGCCTGGAAACCGTTCAATTACCAACTCTAATATTGGAACGGAACAGGACGCACGTCGTCGCTCTCTGCTCCTCTCCTTTTTTTTGCGCTACTTTTTATTGTTGCTCCTCTCTCTCGTGCGCGCGCGCGCGCTACGCTTCGCAGCCTAGCGCCGAACCATTAGCAATTCTAATGAAAACCAGCGCTGTTCTTAGTTTGATCGGCGCCGAGTGATACGAGGGGATTTTACAGAGCGGGAGCAAGTATCAAAGACACGCAGACAAGATGATACGGGGACGGGCCGTGATAACGCTATCTTGATCCGCATCAGTCAGGAAGGAATATAGTCCGTGTTGATGCCAAATTTGAATCCCATGAAAAATTCATCAGACGCAGGTAAAACGGAGATCAGACGATTCAGTGTTTTTTTTCTAGTAGGTGCTTGGAAAGTGTTTAATCGCTCTCACAATCGCTCATTATTTGAAGCCCGTGTGAAATTACCTGACCCAAAGGGCGCAGTGAGCGGAACCGGCGCGCTGCCGCTCCCGTGGCTGTTTGGCGACGCGGAGCTGCGTGCGCGTGCGTCAGCGCTCGTGCATAATCCGGGGCTTTGTGGCGCAGGCAGCGTCGCTTTCTCTGGTTACAGCTGTCAGTCGGAGGCCATCTGGGTTATGGCGGCGCGAGGGCGGAAGGTGCAGACAGGTGTGTGCGTGCGTGTACGCGGGTGCGTGTACGCGCGCGCGCGTGCGCGTCCTGCCTGGCTGTCCTGTCTGCTGCCACCCCAGGCCAGATAGGATGACATGACCTTCCCTGGTAATGAAAAGGCACTGACAAATCATTGTCTGCTCCTCGTGGGGAGAGCACAACAGGGTGGATGCTGACACTGCCCCCCCCCGTGGGTTCTATTATTATTTTTTGCCTACATTCGTGTCCAAAGCGTGCCTCTTGTCAGGAGTCTGGCTTCACACAGCAAACACCTGTGTTTATTTCCACAGAGGAGATAATGAGATGTGCTCGTCCGTACCCACAGCGGCTGATTGTGCACTAGACATCACAGCAATCTATTAAATACCCCCCCCCCCCCCTTTTCTTCCTAACCTGCAGTGTGTGTGTGTGTGTATTCCTGGAGCCTTACTTCATGCTTCTCTCTTTCAGGCAGTGCTGTAACGCTAGCGGACAGAGGTGTGTATGTGTGTGCATGACTGGCCTGTCCTGGTGTCATCCTCACGCCTACACCCCCCCACCACCCTTTTGAGATGCTCCCTTAACGCACCCAGGAAATGTTTGCACCCCCCCCCCCCCCCCCCCCCCCCCCCCCCCCCCCCGTGTCTGTCTTCGATCCCTCCACATCCTCCCTCCTCCTTAACTAGGCTCGTTCCCGCTCCCCCCGTGGCTCTGACACGCACTCGCAGCCACTTGACATTGATTGCCAGCCTGACTGGCGCACGCTTTATATTCCGCGTGGCGGCGCGTCTCCTCCCGGTCTGAGCCGCGTCGCACGGGGGAGCGCGTCGTTAAACTCCTCCCGGACGGCGTTCGCTGATAAAAGCATCGCTGCACGAACAGCAGCGCGGAAGAAAGATCTCTCTGTCAGTTTGGTCAGCGTGACCTGGAAGAAGGGAACAAAACCAAGTTTTTGGTCGTTAATCACATTTCAATTAGCCTCAGCAGGTGAGAGGACTTTAAATATATCAGCCTCCCCTGGGCAGCGTCGTATGTGGAGTTGATTACAGTATTGTGGGGTTTTGCTCGTCCTGAAATATTGATCGCTGGCCACTTCCTCCCTGTTCAGTGCATGATCAGCAGCCTGCCTGCCGCTTTATTCCTAACCTGCCTCCGCATGCACATCTCCAAACAGCAGCCTTATATATTATTAATGGTCCTGCAGTTGCACAGAACAGCCCTCCACCCACAAGTATCCATTTACTCCCTCTCAGTGCTGTTAACCAATATGAACTGCAGAGCAAATTGGCCCAATTAATTAAAATTAATGTGGAGAGGGAGAGAGCAGGGATGGAGGAGACAGCAGACAGTCTGCGAAGAGGAGTCGGGGAAATGAGGTTGTTTATTCTGGGGCCTATCGTTTACTAACGCACAACCTGGACTTGATAGATTTGTAGGTTTTAGCCGTGTTTATCAGAGGGCGGCTGAATTAGTCTTTCTGCAGACATCAGACAGTAGCTAAGCAACAGCTGGAGCATTAACGGCGTGCTGTTATGACAGGAGGGCTGTTCAAAGGAAACGGCTAAACGGGCTCGGGACATGCTGCTGACCGCTCGTGCTGTTCTTTCCACAGGAACCGGCCTGTCGATGACTTTCATCCCGCGAGCGCAGACGTTTCCCAGCTTCCTGTCGGACGAGGCGGAGCAGGAGGAGGACCTGCACCAGGAAGAGGCACCATTGCCCTCTAGTGGCTGCGAATCCAGTTGCAGCCTGAGACCCCTTCAATGACAGAAGCGTTGGACCAAACCTGGACACTTTACAACGAGGCCCGGGAAGTGCCACAGGAGAGAGAGAGGGGAGAACACTCCATTTGCACACGGATTACTAAATTGTGAGCACAAATGACTGAGCGGAGCATAAATTAGACGATCTCTGTGCCGGGACGACTCCATCCACGCTCCTAATTCATTGCCTTTTGTTTTGGCGCCAGGCAGACACTTGGAAGCTCAGTCTCTCCCCCTCTGGCAGCTTGAGTAAAGCCACAAAGCAACTCGGGAGCGGTTCATGGCTGAACGGCCTCCTCGGTACCAGACTGAGCGTTCAGAGTCGCACTTCACATGTGGAGGTCGACCAGTGAACGTGGAGCCTCTCTGATGCTGCTGGTTCACAGAACAAATCCTGATCGATTTAATAATCTGTGCTCTCCATTGAATACATGCACACGACAGATTTTTATTCTTTGCTGTAGCACCTCCCGGGCTCCAAACGTTAGCCGCCACTGTAGAGAAGATGTAGAAATATGTATAGTGCTGTGTAATATATCATTTCCTGGTGATACTTAAAGTGTAGCGTCGACTGTAGAGCGAGTGCAGCACGTGAGGAGTGGCTCTGAGGGGCCGATGTCCTCGTCTGTGTGTTGTGCGACAGCAGCAGTAGCTTCAAAGTTTGCACCAAAAACTCTTTGTGTAGTTTTATGTTGTCGGCATGCACCACGTTTTACACACATCAGCCAAGAAGGTTAAAAGTCTGTGGTGCAACAAACGTTCAAAACCACAGCTGGTTGGTTTCAAAGTGCAGCGCCAACGACCGCTGTCACACAAACGCCATCTCTGACACCTGACACACACAACGTTTTCCTCCGGACATGAAACAGAGCTGGGCCTCGCACACAAAACGCCCGACTCTGATGGCACTGACGGATCAGCTGAAGCCCTTAATGAGGTACGAGTAAGTGAGAAAGGTGCTTCAACATGTGTGCCAACCGCACATCAGAGCTCCTTAGCTCTCAGGCCGCTCAGTGTGTTGTCGTGACACATAAGTGACTAAATCTGTGCCTGTAATTATGAAAGGAAATCAGTGAAGAACAGCTTCAGCTGAAGAAGACCATTAAATTCAAACAGTTCTGAAATGAGTAAATTGAATGTCCTTAATATGATAATACTGAACATATAAACAAAACTCACCTATAAAATCTTTAACGTACCGTTTACGGTAACACAAACAAAATGAGGTGAGAGTGATGAACTCAACTTTAACAGCAACTTGAACCACACTTTGAAATTGCGCAGATTAACCAGCATCACAGGCAAATGTTGCGTTTACCCAATAGTTAAAAATAATGAGTGAGTGAAAACCATCATTTTTAATGTCACTAAACCAGCTTTTAACACTAGAACTACTAAGGGACGTACACCTTTACATATACCCCTAACTACGGCTGGGTGATCACTTGTCCGCCACGCTCCAGCTGGCACCCTGCCAAGAGCCGCTTTTGTTACGTAAAGAGGGCCATCACCGACGCACTCTGTGGGGTGGGACGGGTGGGCTTCCTGACCCTGCTGCTGCCTGCAAGGCAGAGCAGGGTTCCTACTCAGGTTCCTATGAGTCTATGAGTGACATCCACTGTTACAATGTTCCACCGCTATGTGCTTGGATTTACAACGTGAAAGGACGAGTGTCATTGTTGCGGTCTCACCGAAGGAAGCAATGAAAAACATCAACAATACAATAAGACAGTTTTGCTGCTTTGCTTATTTACAAAAAAACTAAATAAATTATTGCACTGTAGCGTTTCCAGAAAAACAAAAAAGACGGCAGTACAGTACAGAGGTTCACAAGCCGCTTTCGGCAGTGCGTCATGGACGGACGTTGTTCTGCCCGCTTTCATGTAGACACGGAACTCTTCACAGTTTTTTCAAACGTAGATTTGGTTAATTTCGTTATTCATTTACAACATGTAAATGCAAATGCTAAAATTACAGAAAAGATAACAGTACATCCATCAAATTTTAACACATGTGCAATAAAAACAATAAACAGAAAACGCTTGAGAGCGTTTCCGTTTTATATTCCGTTTATTTCGTTATTACTTCTTTCATCTGTACCACATAAAGTCATTGCAGAGCTACAGCCGTGTTCCTACAAAGTTAACCAGCTGTTTATTTCGTTATTCCCTCTTTCATGTCCGTCTGGTGAATGAAAGTGGGCGTGGCCATCCACGTCCCAGAGCGGTGACACTGGGGGATGGGAAACACGCATCAACACGCAGCACAAAGATCTGCGTTTCTCTGCTGCTACAGCCTCGGCTGCGTTGGGTTGTTAGTCTCCCTTTCACCTCTACCATATGAAATGAAATGTGTTCCTACGAAGTTGATCAGCCGCTTTCAGAATCAGTATCGTGTTTTTCCCCAGCTTTGAACAGGGAAAACATTTTTTATTTACAAAAGAATGTTTGTCAAAGTTATTGTCACCAAAAATTACAAAAAAAAACAGAAGAACAAAAGTACAGCCATATAGTTTGAACAAATGTGCAAAAATAATATAAACAAAAAACTCGTGAAAGCATTTCCGTTTTTATATTCCGTTTATTTACACATAAAAGTGCCTCGCTGCGTTGGGTTGTTAGTCTCCCTTTCACCTGTACCAAATGAAATGTGTTCCTCCCCAGCTTTGAACAGGGCAAACATTTTTTTATTTACAAAAGAATGTTTGTCAAAGTTATTGTCACCAAAAATTAAAAAAAACGACAGTACAGCCATATAGTTTGAACAAATGTGTAATTAAAAATATAATATAAACCAAAAACGCTTGAAAGCGTTTCGGTTTTATATTCCGTTTATTTCGTTATTTCCCCTTTCACCCGTACCACATAAAGTCATTGCAGAGTTACAGCTATGTTTCACCAGCCGTTTTCAGCAGTGAGTCATAGACGGACGTTGTTCTGCCCGCTTTCATGTAGACACAGAACTCCTAAAAGTTTTTTCAAACGTAGATTTCATTAATTTCGTTGTTCATATGCAACATGTAAATGCAAATGGTGCACTTGCTATGGGTGATAACGGGCCCACCCTGCATTCACCTGTACCACCGCTACAAACACCTCTCTTATGCTGATAGCAAGTTCCCCACCAATCTCCACACATTTACACGCATAGATAATGCGGGATGGGCCCGGGCCATTCACTCCATCAATGGCTCGTTATCATCCCTAGCAAGTGCCGCACTTGACATGTCAAACGGGCCCTTATCAAATATTTTACACGCGTTCATCCTTTCAGCTATAATAACAGCAAAAGACAGCTCAGTGCAGCATTCGCATTTACATGTTGTTAATGAATCACGTAATTAACGAAATCTACGTTTGAAAACACTTTGAAGAGTTCTGTGTCTACATGAAAGTTACCAGAACAATGTCCGTGTACGTGTCACAGCCGAAGGTGGATAAGGAACCTCTTGGGAACATGGCTGCAGCGCTGCGATGCCTTTCGTGTGGTACAGGTGAAAGGGGAAATAAAGAAATTAACGAAATGTACACATAAAAACACTTTTTTTAACAACAATACAATAAGACAGTTTCAAATCTTTCCCAAATGTGGCGAAGCTTTGTTCATTTACAAAAACAATATATAAATTTCACACAGTATTGCACTGTAACAGCATCAAAAAATACAGAAAAGACGACAGTACACCCATCTAGTTTTAACGAATGTGCAATTAAAAATATAATATAAACCAAAAACGCGTGAAAGCGTTTCGGTTCTATATTCCTTTTATTTCGTTATTTCCTACAAATACACATGTGGACAGTGTATCAAGCAAAGACCATGGACATGCCACTTCTGTGACAAGTGACTGCAACGCAAAGCAGACAAAAAACGAACAATGTGTCATTATTTTACACTTACCCACTTGGTTGTAATTGGTTGTAATTTTTGGTGACAGCGCAAACCATGTGTGAACTGTGTGAACTTTTTTTTATGAAGCCTCGCCACATTTGAGAAAAATCTAAAACTGTCTTCTATCATTGGAGGTGATCTTTGTATATTTTTAACATGGGAATAATTCTGCGATAACTTTTTATGTGTAAATAAACGGAATATAAAAACGGAAATGCTTTCACGAGTTTTTGTTTATATTATTTTTGCACATTTGTTCAAACTATATGGCTGTACTTTTGTTCTTCTGTTTTTTTTTGTAATTTTTGGTGACAATAACTTTGACAAACATTCTTTTGTAAATAAAAAATGTTTTCCCTGTTCAAAGCTGGGGAAAAACACGATACTGATTCTGAAAGCGGCTGATCAACTTCGTAGGAACACATTTCATTTCATATGGTAGAGGTGAAAGGGAGACTAACAACCCAACGCAGCCGAGGCTGTAGCAGCAGAGAAACGCAGATCTTTGTGCTGCGTGTTGATGCGTGTTTCCCATCCCCCAGTGTCACCGCTCTGGGACGTGGATGGCCACGCCCACTTTCATTCACCAGACGGACATGAAAGAGGGAATAACGAAATAAACAGCTGGTTAACTTTGTAGGAACACGGCTGTAGCTCTGCAATGACTTTATGTGGTACAGATGAAAGAAGTAATAACGAAATAAACGGAATATAAAACGGAAACGCTCTCAAGCGTTTTCTGTTTATATTTTTTATTGCACATGTGTTAAAATTTGATGGATGTACTGTTATCTTTTCTGTAATTTTTGGTGACGTTACAGTGCAAACTATATTTGAACTAGTTTTTTTTTTAGTAAATAAACAGAACTTCGCCACATCTGAGAAGGATCTAAAACTGTCTTATTGTATTGTTGATGTCTCTTATTGCTTTTTGCTCCTATTGCACATCCTTTCATGTTGTAAATCCAAGCACATAGCGGTGGAACATTGTAACAGTGGATGTCACTCATAGACTCATAGGAACTGTGCAGCCTTGCAGGCAGGAGCAGGGTCAGCAAGCCCACGCAACCCACCACCTAGAGTGCGTCAGTGATGGCCCTCTTTACCTAACAAAGGCAGCTGTTCACAGATGATTCAGGGTCTCAGCTAGCCGAGCAGATCATTTGACCACCTTCTAGTAGGAATGGGTATATTTAGAAATCCCAGTAGTTCTAGTGTTAAATCCATCCTTAATCTGAGCATTAACTTTAGGGAAATTCCATTCCTTGTTGAGAAAACGGCTAAATGCAGCTAAAAACCCTTCACACGGGAGTGAAATGTGAGTGTGTGATGTGCTGATGATCCTTTTCTCCAGTAAGAAGTGCCTTCCAACGCAAACCACGAGTGTAAGAGACAATGCCAGTAGCTTGAGTTGATCTTAAACACTCCTGCGTCACAGAAAATAAATGATGAGTTGCAGCTGTTAATAAACCATGATTCACCTTTTTATTTATTTAATTTAATCCACTGATGAAGCTGCTTGTGCTTAATTTGCTCACACATTTGCATCACATACTGTAGGTTGGACTTGTTGAATTTAAATCTCACAGTCAATTGTCAAAATGTTTCTAAGGCTGCAGCTTCTCTCTATGTGTTTGAGCTGTAAATCCAACAATGGACTGTTTCTTGGCTCCTTCTTTGGGTTTGGTGAATAGCGGAACAGGCTGGAGCAGCTGTTGGTTTTCGTCCACCAAGCCCCGGTCTGGTGTCCTCTATGTGGAGCGATAGCGTCAGATTAAAAACAACGAGTGAATGGTTTTTAGCTGCTGGAGAGAGTTGGTTGAAGCCACACACGATGGCTTTATTGTGTTCATTATAGTCATTCACCTGCAGGTGTGACTTCACGATGTGTGTGATTTAGTTCATCATGTTTTGTGCTCTGTTACTGTCAAACTACAAACAAACTGTTAATTGCACTTTGAATATGTTGAGCGTAGGACTACAGTTTTTACTAAATGTACATATGTAATGTTTTGGACAATTAGACGAAATAAATTGAATGTTCTGCCATTAATTATCTTTTCTGGAAGTTCCTTCATGCGGTTTGAATCTAAAACTCACACGTATTTCACACGTCTTTCCTCATCACATCACAGGCAAAAAAGAAGTGGTAGGTCTGACACTTGATTTTATTTGCAGCATCATGATCAGTCACACTTCAGTTTCAGTAATGCTAGTCCAGAGGTGATACAGTAAGTAACTTATACTCAAGTGCAGTACTTTGGAGTATTTCTACCTTTTCTCCAGCACAGTTCAGAAGATAGTATTGTACCCCGCTACTTTATTATGGTTAATTGTTACTTTACTGATACAACATATTAATTTACTAATAAACAGTGATGGACATTCATGGATCACATACACACAGCTCACCATTTGTATCTTATTTATTGTTAGAAATGTTCTTTGACATCATTTTAATGTTTGAAATTTTGTCAGGTAAATCTGAATCTGGACCTGCACAACATCCTGTTCAATTACGGAGCACGTACTTCAAGAATTGGACGTATTACTTGAGTGCAAACGTTGTGTACTTCTACCACATCTGTGCTAGGAACACACACACAGCACCACGGCCAGATGCACAGCAGTGAAGACATAAACGTGTGCTTCCAGATTAATTGTCCTTCTACAGTTTGATCCACATTTGTCTTGCTTTCTAGCAGAAAAGCCCGTATTTCTATGGAGATAAACGAGCCACATTACACATAAACCACACACAGCTGAACAGCACCAGCATGAATCTAGTTAAGAAAATGTACAAATAATAAATACAACCCATAACATTTGTGACAGCATACCATAAAAACCCTTTTTAACTACATTTCAATTATGTGAAAAAATGTTTTTAATCCAAAGCACAGAACAATTGTAGAAACATTTCTCAATAAACATGTGATTTACTGTAGTGTAAGAGCCTATAAACTAAAGCACTAAATGAGCTAATTAGAGTTTAGCTTTCACAAGAAGAGCATGCCACAACTAGAATGCAGCCAGCCTAGATGTGAAAGTCCTTTGGGGAACGCAACAGTCTGGAGTGACGGTACAGTGCTGAACCACTGTTTTTCTTTTCCGTTAGATGATTAGACACTATTGTCAAGCTCTGAGTGGAAACCAGGGGGGATGAAAGTAAACGGAGAGCAATTACACAGGCTTTTGTCAATCATTTTACTGAGGGGTTAGAGAAGTGAAAAGAATGATTAGACAGGCTATTGTCTGCTCTTTCTGCTTGATGGTTACTGTCAAACATTGTTTTGTTCCAAACAAATATTTTCCCAACAATAATTATTCGGTACATACCACGTTTAATTAGTGGGAGCAGGGCTGGACCCAAACAAAGCTGACAGCATTCAGAGACCCCAGGCTTGTTAACTCGTTTCAAAACCAGTATGAGGATTCATTAGTGTCACTGCTCACTATTAAAAACCCAGACAAGTAATTGGAATCATTTTGGCAACACATTTTTGTTATATATACATGTAAATCTACAAGCAGCTGGTGCAAATGAATTTATCACGAGGCTGACGTCTGGTTTTCTGCGAGCGCACGGTCTGTACGTTGGCATACACGGGACAGTTTCTTATCGGCCGGGGCTTCTTTGTAATCCTGGGACACAGAGGGATGTTCTCATAGAAGTTTGGCTGTGAATGCGTAGTTAGTCCATTAGTGGTTGACGTGTGGCAGGTGAAGGTCTAATGACATTTACTGCAGCAGTAATAAACTGTCCCACTGAAGCTGCCAGTCAGACACAAGCTTCTACATCAGCCATTGTAAAGCAGCAGTAAATGACATTATGGAGCACGAATGACAAGACATGAGGTTAAACACAGCAGCGCAGGATTATTAGTAGCGTGTAATGCCATTGTAATTAAGCGCGTGTCTGATGAGAAGGTAGGGGAGCACCTTAAATGTGTCAAATGTAAACACAAAGGTAGAAATGATCAGTAATGCGATGCTCACCTGTTTCTGACGAGGGTGAAGCTTGGCCCTGTATCTCTCTCTCCTTTTCTTCTTCCTTTGGTGACAAACATTGAGACGTTTGGGTAGCAAATAACACTAATTATATCTTCTTCTTTCAAACTTTGGTCCAGAGAAAAACATGTTAATAGGTTCCGATGACGCGGATCTAAGAAGTGATTCCATGGCAACAAGTGGTTCTAGATGCAGATAATAAACCTTGTTTGTGTTAAGCGTGAGTCATGACTCAGAATGTAAAACAGGTTCGTGCCTAGAACGAGGGGGAACATGCATACAACTTATTCTTCTACTATTCCAGCACATTTGATGGCAGTAAATAGCCAAAACCCATTTATTCGATCTGGAGTCTTACACAGTCAGACATATGTATGAAGACACACTGTGGGATCTTACCTGTGACGCACTGCTAATATGACGATGGCAATGAGCAGAACGATGCAGGCAGTCCCAACGCCGATGTAAATATACATCATGAAGGCCGACAGGCTGATTCCATCTGCTTAGGAAATCAGAGAAACCCACTTAAATGGGAGGAGAACCGGCCAAATGCAGTGTTTACACCAGTAGGACAATACAATTGGTTTCATGGCTATTGATCATTTTGTTTCATCACCCTGTAGCCTGCAGGTGCAAAGCTACAGACGCGGCCGCTCACACACCCTATTTAACACATTCAGAGTTGCACCGCAGCATTTGGTGGTTGAGCAGGTGTTGGTGTGTTTGCAACTACAGCGACTACATGGCAGCTTCTAGAACAGCTCTGGTAATGTGTTCACACGTACAAAAGTAGAAGGACCTAAAAACACATCATGACTTGATGTGAGAGTTTAAGGTCTGTACCCGGTGTGAGGACGGAGAGCAGGACAGTAGTGACCTGCTCCCCCGCGTCCGTGCTGAACCTGCAGCGGTAGAAGCCCCCGTCCTCTTGTGTCACATTACTCAGGTGCAGGGTGAGGTCCAGGCTGCTGGCACAGTTGACCGTCCCCCTGCTGCTGTAGTCCTCCCTCACCAGGTTTCCCTCCGCGTGTTTACACACCCCAGTGATGGTCCCGCGCTGGCCGTGCGGCAGCCGCTCCAGGATGACCTGGTAAACGGTGCCGCTGTGTTGGTGGTGACAGCTGAGGGTCACGTTGTCGTTCTGCTCTGCCACCAGCGTTAGGTCGGCATGAACGGGCTCCGGCGTAGGGGGCTCTGTGCCTTGGTCTTCTTCTGGGGGTTCGTCTGCGTGAAGAAACCAAAACAGGAGGTGGAAAAACTTGTAACACGGTTTCATTTCCAGCAGCGGGGGTGCAGCGCTTTCCAGCTCACTTTACTGGAAATACAAATTCATTCTCATTCTCATGAAATGATACTGTACAGTGCATCTTTACCTAAATCCTCCACCTCAACGGTTCTGATCCACGGTCCTTGAGGGAAGGTTTGAACAGAGCAGTGGTAAGTCCCAATGTCCTGATGAGTAACATTACTGATGGCGATGCTTCCATCCATCGGTGTGGTCTTTAGGAACTCTGTCCTCCCACTGTAACGACTGGAGAAGATCGTGCCGTGCTCTGGATGGTAGAGCGCTATTGGCTCCTTCTCTAAGTCTTTGCTCCAGGACACCATGCTGAGGTTGCCGTCCCAGGGGCACAGACAGTCCAGAACCATCCCTTCCTCCAAACGAACTGTAACCACCTCCTTCTGCTGGACAGAAACTGGACAGAGACATGTCATGTATCTGTATTCAGTGACAGAAGAACCAATAAATGGTTTGTGCTGCAGATTTGGAATATAAATTTAAGAAATCGCCTGCACAGTGTAGACTAAAAGGCTCTTTTAAACCTCCTCTAGCTGAGTCTCACCACAGCCTTTCACAGCCTCGAAGCATCCGTGGGTAATGTTAATTAGGCTAACTTGAGCCAGTACACACAAACACAACTGACAATAGTCGGTGATCAAGCCTCCAAGTTTTCACAGCCTTTCATTTGAGTTGAATGACAACTGAATACAAGTCCAGTGAAGCTCTCGGGAGAGTTCTGACAGGTTTGAACCAACACCTGAGTACAGGCACAACTTCCAATAACAAGCTCCTACACATTTTATTAATGCTTAATACAAGTCAAGTGTAAAACAGAGCATTCAATGATGAAGTAAACAGTATAAACTACAGAATAAATACACCAAAGTAAATTAGACTCATACAATATACACGGTTAGCCTGAAAGACAATGAACATCAGTGAGTTAAATGTATACACACTTCCATAAATATAAAAGGACTAAAAACATATATATCAAATCCATACCTTTAAGAAAAGGGAGAAAAACAAGTGCCACAAAGTACCAGTGGTCCTTTTGTACAGCTTCCATGTTGCCCCACTGAGGGAGAATGAAAGCTGCATTGATGAGACAAGTGAAGAGACAACTCAGCTCCACTTCCTGATAGCTCCCTGCCTACAGAGAAACACTTGAGCGACTCATGCACACTTCATGGTAGCCCCCGTTAGTCCTAGCAGTGAGTGCCCCTCTGTGTGGAAGGAGCTGAGAATAGAGGTTTGGGGGGGGTCTATTCCTAACCCTCTCTGGTTGACATCAACACATCCGTAGCATGTTTAAGTGTTTAGTTGGCATTTGAAATAAAAACTGGAGTTAATGTAAATCTGAATAAGCTTTATGATCAGGCTCATAGATATTATAGCTACATGTATAAAGATAGTGTTGTATGTAGTGGCGCCACTACTTCATAGAATTTAATTTTATAGTTTCTTGTAAACACAAAGTTTGACTCTTCCTTGAACAGTCATCATCGAAGCCACAGTGCTGAATGTGAAACAAATCTTTACACCTCAGAGCCACAAAAGCTGCTATTATACCACAACTGGTGTTTGCAAATTGCTGGGGAAAAGAAGTTGCGTGTTAGATGTTAAACTCAACATACACACAGGACTGTAGCTGCTTTTATTATTTTATTATAAAATGTAATAATATTTGATGTAAAACATGATACAAAACAACCAACACAAACACAATCAGTTATTTAAAAGCTGGGAAAGGTTTTCTAGGCACTTGGTCAGGTAGGCACTCATAGGCTTCTGACTGTTCTCCGCATCTGCAGTTTGAAGAAAAGAAAAAAAAAAACATTGAATGTGAAAATATAAAAATACCTGAAAGAGCAGCGGCCGATGTTCCCCCATCAACGTGAATAAATGTATACCTTTCTTAGAGATCTTATGCGCCTCCTCAACTCTCAGCCGCACAGATGGACATTTTAAATTAGTCTTGGCCTTTAAGAGGAAATAAATAGATGGATTAGGAAGGGCTGCGTTGGAGTCTGGACGAAGCTTCTTTATATCATCTAGAAATAAAAAGGTTTATAAAGCAGATTCATGGTAGATTTATTCATGTCAGGCATAGAACCAGACATCCCAGGATTTCATTTGACATCACTACATCACTAATAAACTTTACACTATCCAATAAATGCAGCCAGTAAAATAAACTTGAATGCTTGGATGAACTTGTGTTTGTGTGTTTACCCTCTGGTTGTTATGAAGCAATGCCCAAAGAGCAGAAGCGCCCATACAGCGGGTTTCCACCTCTTTACTTCCCAGGCAGGAAAGCAACACCTTCATGGCTTTGTCTGAAAATGAGACGTCAGAAGTGCTCGTCAGCTGCGAGTATCCCATGGGTTATTATCTTGGTCATGTCCTCATACGTCACAGCCATGACAGTTTCACATTTTGCAATTGTGAAATTTAAGCGCGGCCATGTCAAAAACACTTCTTGCGAAACAATTGATTTGTTTTTTTCGTCTGCTCAGCATAGACAGGAAACGTGATATTTCCACAGGAAACAGAAATAATGTTAGACGAGGTCTTCCGCCCACCTGTGCCCACAGCTCCCACCTGCAGCTTGCATTGCATGGGGGGATACAGTGTCTTATTGTCTCATTGGGGATGAAAGTGGAGGAAGTTGCAGAGACTATGCCTCAACCCTACACTATTTGATTTACTCTTTTCATGTTTTGAATCTAGCCCACACAGAAGAAATACTTACTACAACTGTTTAGGCTGTGGTAAAAAAATTTGTCAACAACACAGCTTTGACTTTATCCTTTAATCAGTTCCTTTTCCCCCACATTCCTTCCATACCGTTGGCAATGATGAGTGGCTTGTTGGCAGGGCAGAAGCAGAGGTTGTGAAGGGTGAACAATGCGTTGTGCCAATGGCTTGCCAGGTCTGCCAGCAGTTCCAGGGCTCCAGTCACCTTAAGCACGCTCTGCTGGCCGTCCTCCGCAAAGGAGAGATTCACCAGCAGCCTCAGCCACAGGCCCAGGAGGCTCCCACTAATACTGCCTACGGACGCTGCCTTACCACCACCCACCTTAGGTGATGGCACTGACAGGAAGGCTTGCAGAAAGTTATTCTAAGGAGAAGAAGTGGAGGAGAAACTGGATGGCATATAGTGAACATGTAAACAGATCGTTAACAGCTACTGCCTGGGAAGTGTGAGGAAGAGATGTGGGACAGTGCAAGGAAACCTAGTGACATTTATAGTATTCGCCATTGTAACGCTGTATGACGCTTAAGTTAAATATATTAAACCTGTAAATGTATGTTTCACAGCGAGCGAAAACTGAACTCAAGCAAAGACTCATTTGAATAAGGTTATTACTCATGTTGTGGATATCTTCCAGTAGATATGGTCACTCGTGTATTTCTTTTTAATGGCCTGATAACTCGACACCGTGTGTTGGATTAGTACCTTTTGCATCGCACCTCTGCAGTCACGGGACATGGCCAGGTTTGCCAGGAGGGAGAAGGCGAGCTTCTGAATGGGGCTGTTGTCTGGGGCAACTCCTGAGGCCAGCTTCATGACAGATTGCATCAGAGAGCTGCCTTTTGATCCTGGTGCAACACCAGGGCCGCCGCTGCTGCCGCCACCTCCGCCACACAGAGAACTGCATGCTGGGAGAAAAAAAAGCACCATTAGATTAAGGTCGAAGCTTCCTTTTATTTATCTTAAAGCGAGCTAGCTGGACAGACAGCAACCAAAATAAAGATTGACCTCCTGGGCTACACGCTTGTCTGCCCACTATACCAAAACATCTGTTCACACACAGCTTGACTGGCGTGAGAACTGTCTAGTCAAAACAAAAGCAATGAAGGCATGTGGATGTCTCGTACAATGAGAGAAAGTAATCTCTAAACAGGGTTTATGATTATTACGGTTTCATCTTTTAAATGGTTTTCAAATTTAATTTACACTGAAAGCTTACTGACTGACTAATCTTTACTGTTCTGACTCAGGGAGGGTGGGAAAACACTTAGCTTTAGCCTATGGCTACAAATTCTTTCTACCAAAAGGTTATTCACTCCTAAGTTCTGTCTAGAATCTGCATAGCTTCACGCTGCACATTGGAATAATCAGTATAGAAAGACCTTATGTGTTTGTGGGAGTGTGTTTCTTGCCTGCCACAAAAATATCTGCAAAGATACGTGTTTGATAGATGAAAATAGCAATGTGAATTGAACTAGCAGTGCAAATAAAGCCTTGAATGAAGCAGGCACACGGGAAAGGGAACGTTCAGTGGAAATGTAGCAGTCTCAGGAGACAAAATGGTAGCCTGAGGGTGGATGGTGTAATATTAAGCCTGGCTGCATGCAGCCTGAACACAACCTGCTGTTCCGTTAACCTTTGGGGAGATACTGTGCCCGACTTCACTGATTTCTGGTACTTCACAGCTTGAGCTTATGGGGGGGTCTAAAGCGAGTGAGTTTAGATCAGAGCACATGCACCTGCTGAGGAACCGGTGCCAGTTTGAAACATACACCGTACTAACGCACGCACACACATATTGAAACATTCATAAGTTTCACATAAAACTTCACCTTTTTAACTGATGAAACTGATTTCTTGCACAACGACACCAGCCCCACATCTATGCATGCACACACAAACAATCAAAGGGACCACAAGCACTTTATCAAAGTGATATTTCCCAACTCTTTCCTCCTCATAGTTCTCACCTTTTCTCCACTCTAAAAGTTTTTCTTCAACTCTTTTGCTGTTCTGATTTCCACATTCATAGCTGTTACATTTGCACAATAAAATACCAGAGTCTCAGGCAACACAAGATACTCTGTGATTACCCACATCTGACACCCAGAGCCATGCATGCAGTGAGACAGCCGTGACACTGTGCCCATTGTGGCTGGCAGGCAAGCAGGCCCTGGTCTTATACAGTTGGGCACAATGTTGTTTGGTGGTCACTGGAGAGGACAATGGAGCTCTTAGAGCGAAGTGTGTATGACTCAGTCGGATTGCTAACTGCAGACAGAGGCAATGGGCAGGCGCACAACAGGCACGGTGCCTGCACAAACACAGACATGCATACAGACAAAAACAGACACACAAATGCAAACCTGTGGTGCAGTTGGCCGTATAGACGCACAGAAGCTCCAGCACTGCCTCCATGGCGGGGTCATCCAACAGGAGCCAAGGCCAAAGAGCGTAGAGTGCCAGAATTAGACGAGCATCTGTGGCCACCACCTACACACGGACACACACATACCCACACACATGGGAAAATGTCTTTTAGAGGTGTGATCGTTATTACAGACACATAACTGGCTAATCTAATGTGGCACATGAACAAATCCTGGCAGATGCAAATGCACAGACGACTGAACACAAAAAGTGCTTCCATATTTTCCATACATGTTTATTTAGTCCAAGGCAACTACCAGTGACTGAAAGGCCACTTAGAAAATAAAAACCACATAATAAGCTCTATAAGTAAAACCATTACAGGCTTTAAGGAGCAAAACCTGCTGAGACGGTAGCAGGGCAACGCGCATTTAACTGAATCTCATTTACAGGCACAGAACCAACACTTTGAAGTTCAATTAAAATCCAATTAGCAGTGGGGAATTAAAAGGCAGACACAGAGGCTCACTTTGCATTCATCGTTGCAGTAAACAGCACACCGCAGGATCTCAGCAGTCAACTTGACTTCCTTTAAATAGACATCTTCCTGCTAATAAAGAAGGACAAACCAAAACGTGTTTAATAGTTCTTTTACTGCAACTTTGCTGTTGCAAGTATAAATAGAAATATATAGGAAAATAATCAGAGAGTCAATAGTCTTATTATTTAGTCAAATCTGCTAATGTTTATGAGAAATAGTGGGACTGGACATTTCCATCCAGTCTATGTTGACCTTTTTGCGGTGGAAAGCCTTGCCAGGCCGGACGGACTCCAGGTGGAGGTGGGAGTGAATCTGCTTCAGTTGCTCCACACAGTTGTCAATTAAACCACCTAAGCTCAACAGAGTCAGATGTGACACTATTTGAAGAATTGACAGTTTTGACAAAAAACTCTCAATGACTATGGTATGAAAACGCTAATCTTGTCTAATATTTGCTTGGGGTTTGGAGAATTACCTTTGGCTGCATGATCCTGAGCTGCAGCACTGCACGCTAGCAGTGTCATCAGAGCTTTAGTCGTCGGCTTCTTTAAAGGGTCCTGAAGGGTCAGTTTTTCAAAACTCTAACATTAACCAGCAAATAAGGACACAGGCATTACTACAAGCAACTTAACTTAATCAAAAAGGTGATTGTTTCATTTGAATTGATTGATTTGTCCAAGGTCACAAGAGCACAACTCGCCCACATACCTGTATTAACAGTTCACACAGCTGGCTGGAAGAGGGTCCATTCACAACCTCAGTCAAAGCTGTAGTGCCTTGAGGCTCCAAGGCTGTGGCCCCTATATGCCGATACTTAGTCTCCTGCGTGAAAAGCGTACTTAGGAACTGCAGAGCCATTTTGTGGAGATGCTCGTCTGCGAAAGTCTCAGTCAGACACACACATATTGTTCCTGCAGACAAACGGTGAAAACAAGTGGGAAAATGTATCTGCACACATGGGTTTCCTCAGCAGTTTTCTTTGTCTATTACAAGTGGATGAGTGCACTAATTATTTAGATGTGGAAATGAGGGAAGACACCAGATACCAGACGTTCAACTCTTTACTAGAGTCCTCAGTTTTCTCTGCTTAGCCACTTATCATGAAGATGAGATACTATGAAATTATGTAATGCTACCCTCTGTTCCACCGCAGTCTGATGCACAACTGATTATTTATTACCCAATTTCTTTCTGTTCTGTACCTTAAATGCAGCAAGTTACTATGATGAGCATAATTAGCCTCGTCCTAATATTTAGTCTTCTCAAGGTTATTTTCTATTATGTTTTTACTCTGTATCAGAATTAAATTAAGTTTATATTGCCCAAAATAGATTATTGACTAGCAATAATCCATTATTAAAAAATGTGACAATTTACTCTTAAAAAATATTTGAAAGTTACAATTATGTGGAATGTTACACATGTTACAATTCATTCCACAGCCTAATTTTGTATAAATATAGTTTGTCACTTTAAAACAAGCACATGCAGACACACATGCACAGTATCTGTGTACCTGCAAATGTCCGCCAGCGTCTTCCCAGCGCAGCAGAGACAGATGGGTAGGCTGCTGAGCTGTCCCTCCTCAACAGAGTAGCCAGGAGCATAAACACGTCTGCCCAGCACGCACCAACGCTGTCTCGGGTACCTGGATCTGAAGAACAGAACGTGTGAGTCACAGATTTAATGACACGAGGCAACCACAAAACCACACACAGATCACACTGTGGAGTATCCTGCACAGAAAGTCAGAATGTGTTTTGCATTACAACACAACACAGCTTCCATGTACTACAATTACAATTATATTATATTTAATTTTAATTTAAAGTAAGACTCTGACCAAATCCTGTGATGTCCATGACAAGCACTGCAACCAGAGTATCCAACACCTGTTTCAGGAAGTCCAGCTCGCCAATCAGCTCCTTGCTTCCTATGACACATGACTGTAGCAGCTTAGAGAAGCTGGCCAGAAACTGCAGCAGGGTGACAAGCTAAAAACACACATGCACATGCATTAATCATATATTCATGTGTCCAGATTAGACAAATCTATTAGGATACTTATTATGTTACAAGGAATTGAATATGGAAATGAATATGGTAAGAATGAGTAAAAGCAATTTTGAAGCCAATATCCAAGCTGCATAACAGTGGTATGGTTTCAGTACACTGATATGTATTCCACCCACATGCAGATCTGTAGGAGCCCAGGTGCTGCACTGAAACTGGCAATGAACTGCACCAGCCCACGTTTTTTGTAATAAATCACAACATAATAACAAC
This sequence comes from Betta splendens, assembly GCF_900634795.4. Taxonomy (NCBI): domain Eukaryota; kingdom Metazoa; phylum Chordata; class Actinopteri; order Anabantiformes; family Osphronemidae; genus Betta; species Betta splendens. The sequence goes on along the minus strand of NC_040884.2, from coordinate 16,685,754 downwards.
AACAACAAAAATAAAAGTTGAAAAATTCTTTAGAACTGTCTATCATGGAGTTCCTCACATGGCTCTTGATATCCTCTCTCTCTCCTGGCAGGATGTTGGGTGTCTTCAGTTCAGTCAGGCATTTTTCAATGGGCTCAATATCCACTAGACTAAGAAAGAAAATTAATTATTTGTAGAAGAGCAGCTTGAAAAGAAAATAGCTACAACTAACAATACTGAATAAAATACAGATATATGGTTTTCATTCAAACCACCAACTATAGTAATTAGTCTTATATAGTCAAACTGTAATTAATTATTTTAAACGGCAAGTTGTCAAAATAACTCAACACAGTATCTCAGGACTAAGCTGAATATAACTACCTGTTAATTTTGTATGTATCTGATGTAGCAGTATATATTATTTAGATTAAGATTATTTGTCAGGAATGTTCATGTGCTTTGATTTTGTGGCCTCCCACCTAGACAGCGCTTGAAGTAGCTGGCTCCGTCGCATGGCAGCGAGGGTGAAATCTGGCAGGATGGCCAGCAGGTTAGTCAGCAGGCCACAGTGGGATGTCAGGAGGTCGGGTGTTACCATGACAACAGGTTCAGTGGCTGACGGCTCGCCCTGTCGGGAGTCTTGGGATGTGACTGAGTTGGTGGTGTCTGTGTCACTTTGGCCTGTGAGACACATCAATAGGTAGCTAATAGAGAAGCCACACCAATGGCTCACACACTGTGGAAACCGCATCTCTGAGACTAGAGACACTGTGATCACACAATCAAAAACATCAGTAAGGGGAAATAAGAATGTTCTAGATTTTAAATAACATACTTTAAGCAAGATAAAAGAAATACAGAAGATGACTATAGCTACAACTACATCTGGCAAAAGTTTGGTGTCTCTAAAGAAGGGGAATATATGCAAAGAAATAAAAGCTGCACTGTGTGTGACAGCAAATACATGTGTACACATATATTCTAAGTTTCCATAGGGGTTAGTAGTTACTAGCAGTACCTTGGGCCAGGAGTCTACTGGCAGGGGTATCGTCTGCGATGCTCAGTGGAGAGAGAGCCTTAGGAGTGTTTGGCCCAGAGCTTCTTATCTGTAATCGACACCATGGAGATGTGAAGATTTAGTTGATTTAATGAAGCTCTTTAATTGCCTATGTGTGTATTTGAGAAGGCACAATAACACTGCTGACCACAGTGCTGGATGTGGAGAGGGAGCTGGAAGGTCTGCTAGAGTTGACAGTGGATGCTGGCAGACCACATCTCCAAAACCACAGATAGTTCTCAGATTCTAGACAAGCATATAAACACAAAGAAAGAAAAAGACCAAAACAATCATGTTTTGATTAAATTATAATTACACATTATAATTATTAATGTACATTATTACTTTCTGCATTCAATCAAATAGGTAAAAAAAACAAGAAACACAGCCTACCCACGGAACTGCTCTCCTGATGACTAGTGACACTGCTACCTCCAATTTGTATTTGAAAAGTATACCTGCCACGGTAACAATTGGAAGCAGAGGCTGCTATGTGCTCGAAGTACTGACAGTGGTAAAGAAGTGCCTGGAGCGCTGGAAGACCCACCAGAGACACCCCAGAGACCTCATCATGGACTCGTGGGTGCTGATATAGGATGAACACAGACTCAATGACTCATCTTACACCCAACAATAATTATAAATTGTGAACATCACACTGAAAAACAGAACAAGTAAGGTGATAAAAGCATAACAGAGCGAAAAGGAGTAAAATACATGAAGTTAATACATTTGTCAAAATCATTCAGGTCAATAGAGGACTAGAACAGAGCACACGGTAAATGTATAAATCGGTTTCAAATCAAATTTTTTGCAAGTATAACTACTTCCTTTGGTGCACAACAAGCCTCGCTTTTAAAGACCAGAATAAACAAAATGTACCTTGATACACCCCTAGCATACAGCAGGCGATAGGAACAGAGTGAAAAGACAGAGAGAGGCAGAGAAAAAAAACACTTCATGGACTATAAAAGCTTTTTAACTAGCTGGCAGAGCTGCTGACCTGCCAGTTGGAGTCCTTGGCCTCTTCTGCGTTGGCAGGCATCGGCATCACCAGCAAGTTCTGCAGGATAAATGCAGCCTGGACACACAACCCCCCACCCACGGCAATAGGCAAACACAAGTTAGCATCAGCAACAGTGCCATCTGGCTGCATTTGGCTGGTAATACAGAAAAGTATAAAAAGACCGTTAATACAAATATAGAACAGAACAGTAGTTCTAACATCGTACCTGTCTGCGGACCATGCTGCTCTCCTGTTGGTCCAAAAGGATGTTGAGCAACGTGCCCCACAGACCTCCGCTGATGTTCTGACAGCTGGTGCACAGAGCCTGACACCCGCTGGGCACAGAGGACAGAGAGGTGCCCAAACCTAAGCTGGCAAATCTCACCTGACATGAGAGGGGACATATACATTTGGATTATGTTTTTTTATTTTAAAATAGTTAGTAATAATTCTTAAAATAAAGTGAATTTACAGATGGTATGTACCTCTTGATCTCTGTCCACCCATAGGGGGATAAGCCAGGCCAAACCCATCTGAAAGGCACCAGCATCCTCAGCAGCTGCCTCAGTCCCCAAAGACCACTGGGAAATGAAGTCCTAAGGCAGAAAGGTTTAGATACAAAAAATGTTTTTGATGTATTTGCACAAGATTTTCCTAATCTAGTGTGCAGTACAGACAATAGCAAAATAGTTAGTCTAACTACTTTTGACACCTACCCTTCCCTTACTCTGAGCCATCATCTCATGGGACAGATGAAGCAAGCAGATGGCAGCATTCTTGGTCACACCTTTTCCCATGAAGGACATGGAGTTGCCTCCCCACTCCACATAAAATGAGGAAATCACCTGTGCAAGACACAGCAGTTCCTACACGTAATTGTTTCCCACCCACACAAAAAGCTAGCAGATCTGTTTGATAGCTGGATATATTCACATGTTGCTCCCAGCTTGCGTTTGTCACTTGAACACTGAAGACAGAGATAGTTGACTGAACAAACAATACTTGTTTCTCAGCTAATGATTGCTGTATGCTTGTCATGCAACTCGCTCCAAAAGAGAGCTAAATACAGCTGAGACTAATTATTTTGCTTTGATGTGTCAACAGGATGTGGGACTGCACTGCAGAGCAGATGAAGTGAGAGGAGCCCAAGGCCTGTTGAGCTTTAAGGCCCTGCAGTGTCAGGATTATCAGACGAGAGGTGGGACATAGGGCTGCAAACGCTGTGATAATTAAGTTAGATACATGTATCTGAACAGTATAGGAAATGTGCAAGTCACTGCAATTTGTAGTCTTCAAAGAAATTTACTTTCAGTCTTCACGTGATCTTAATTCATGCCCTCAAAAGCCCCTTGGATACCAATAAAATGAACAGACAGGTGAGACAGGATAGTCTATTCAGCAGGGGGCTTCATTCCCAAGTAAAAATACGGTTTTGGACACCTCTGTGCTGAGGACTACTGTGCAAGCTGCTCTACACACTGTGTTGTGTTACTGTTTATAAACTGTGAAACAACTGAACAGATGGAATAGGGAAGGCTGATTAATCTCATCAGTATCTTCACAGTATGGCATACCTAATCAATGAGATATTTGCCTATTGCAGTTCATGTCCCTTAACCATATTTTGCTAAATTTTAATTAATTCCTTAGAAAGTAGTTTTTCCACTTTATTCATTTCTGTCGGCAGTCTTATTTCTAGAGAGAGGCTAGGAGGTGTGCATATGCACACACAGAACTTCACACTGATGCCAAAGCATGCCCTCACACAAAGACACACAAGCTCACGCACCTCTAACAGCCCACTGAGATACTTTGAGCAGAGGGTGATAGGCTCCAGATCAGGGCAGTGGGCGCTCCAGCCAGGCTGGGCAGTCAGGCCGACCATGCCCTGCAGCGTTCTCTCCAGGCTGGGAAGGCCATAGAAACGCGGGGCGTCAGAGACCCGCAGGCTCTGAAGCAGACGCACTGCCAGCTGGCTCTTGAAGGGCCCGGCTAATGCCAAACACAGTCTGGACGAAAAGGAAAGGACAGAGTGAGAAAGAGTGAGAGACAAGTAAGGCAGGGAAGATGCAGGAAACAAATGCTGACAATTAACATGTCAGATGCTTATTATTAAACCTGTGGCGTTTTGTGGGTTTAGGGGTGTTTTCACATTCTATCCATCATACAATAAATGTTATAATTATAATTTCTTCATTTTGTTTTTTTATGAAAATACATCATGCACAACATGTCTGGTAAATAATGGGTGCTTGAAGATAAAATGGTTTCTGTGGCCTTAGTTAATAGTACATCAGTGGGCAATTCTGATGATTACCTTGATCAGGTGTGTCAGTTTTAGCTGCTGACTGACTGAACACACCTTACCAAGGTCATCAGTAGGTAGCACGAAGAGGTGTGGAATTGCCAATCCCTTTATTAGTCAATGCACAGTTATGATCGATACACAGTTTTCACTGTATTTGTATGGGTAGTCATCCTACCTGTCCGTAGTGTGTCTTAGTCTGAGTATTAAAGTGTGAAAGAATGTCGTCAGTTCTCTCTGAATTTTCTGGCTGAGATGGTTCTTCAGCTCCTCTACTCCCCCTGGACTCTGTGTTGAGATTTGAAGTGGCCAGTTAAGGAGGGACTCCTCTTGTGCAACCTCCTGATGGATGAAACAAAAACATGTTCTGTAATTATTTTAGATTGCCTTTTAATGTAGTAATACATTTCCTCTAATGTGTCTTTGTTTAACATCTCATGAATGTGATCTTTTCATGTTTAATTTATATGTTGTCATTCAGTGGACTGCTGTGTAGTATGATGTGTATGATGTGTACTGTATTTAAGAAAACACCTCCTTCCCTCACTACAACACTCATGTAGGATTTCTTAATGAGCAGCACACGCTGTGTTGAGATTTAATGCAAGTGCGGGGAGTGACAGATGTTCCTGAAACAGCTCCGTAATTACAGAAAAGCCTGTGCAGAGCGGAGCTGCTCACCCCTACCAGGCATTCAATCTGAGTCTGCTTTAGTTGCCAGGGGAGGGCTTATTGTTTACACACACATTAATGAGAAAGCCAAGGTGAGACTGATTAAATCCTAAAAGTAGCTCTCTGAACTAAAACAGTGTAGTGATTGTTCTCCTCAAGCAAAACTATGAATCTAACGTTGCATCTCTGGGCTCAGGAAATCTAGGTTTTAGTTTTGAGATGGTACGCTGTGATGTGTTTTTTTCTTTCCTGAGAGTAATTTGTTTCTGTATGTGATTTATCAAAGCTTTGAAATACAGAATATAAGTCTTTGTGTTAGAAAGGAGAGCAACTAACCTAAAATTATTAGGTGCACCTGTACACCAAACAAAAGCTATAGAAAGGAAAATGACTCAAAATCTTTTAGTGCACTAATGTTTTACTAGAGAAGTAGCTGTACCTGGTTGAGAAGCAGCTCGAGTATCCAGCGCAGGTCCTTATCCTCTGGGTCAGGTGGAGACTCTGTGTGCATCTGTTTGAAGTATGCATTCAAAAATGCAACAATGCCCACTAGCAACCTCTCATCCTCAACACAGGCTGGACGCACCTGAAGAAATCTGCCGGGAGGATGAGGCAGAAACCGTGACAGAGGAAAAGAAGATTGTTGAAAGGAAAAGAAATATTCTGAAGTAGAAGCCAGACTTCTGTGCCTTATCTTTTTTATTCTGTCATAAAACATTGCTTCCTTGTTAAAACAATAATATTACATACCATGTAAATACGTACCAACCAAGTATCAGCCATGTGCTGATAAGTAATGCATAGATTTGGTCAGAATATTGATGTAACACAAATAAAATGAAGTGAAAATAAAAATGGGTAGTGTTTTATGAGTGGATGATGATGGAATAAGATATTTCTTTCAACAAATGTATGATATAGTCTTAATTTTTCCTTTGATGATCCTACAATGCATGCACTTCTAATTCAACTCAGTATACCTGGTCAGGGCTTTCCGCCAACTGAGGGAGTGAAGGGTGTCTCTGCAGCAGTGGGTGGGGATATGAGGGAGGGCCATTCTGTCGATCAGCAAATAGAGGCTGAGCCTGGAGAGAGCGGAGGTCACTGAACTGTGTCCTGCTGCTGTGACAATGGCCTGGATGCAGTCTCGCAGCGCGGTGGGAAGGTACACTGCCTGCAGAGACAGAACCTGCGCTTCTGTCAGCTTCAAGTCAGGATGAAATCTGTGGGGAACAAATTGGAAAGGGTAAAAGAAACTGCCTAGATATTGATGTTCTGACAGAATGTGTGTGACGTCCTCAGAAGCATATTAATGACTGCATTAACAAACATATTTGATCATCAATCTAGAGCAATGAGACGCCTTCTGAGAAAGGCATGCAAGTGTAACACGCAGATGCAGCTACAATCAGTGAACAATACTCAAAAACTGCCAAATGATATAATGAAAAGAAGAAAAAACATTAATAATAGGTTTAGGACCTGTACATATATAGCAGAAAATAACAAGTTCCAGCAGACACTCTCTAAATTGTAATAACCAACTCATCTTAAACAAGTGCTCATCTCCATTTGATTGCACTGTAGTAATTTAGTTTTAGGCAGATTGATAAAACTATGACATGCTTTAAATATCTTGGTCGCAATCAGGCTGCTTAAAACTGTGAGAGACAGTCTCATTTGTTTGAATTAAATTAAATGAAGACAGATGAAACACAAGATGCGAAGCATCTAAAACTAATTCTTTCCCACTAAAAACACAAAGGGGTAACATGCCACTTTTAGGTTAAAAGTGTGACAGAATTATTGTTTTTAATGGAAACGTGTAACAGAGTTAAAGGGAAAAGAACCGTGTCAGACTATATGAAAGGAAATATCCTACTCAGCAGTTGTAGTAGAGTCGCCGAGCAGCTCCTCCAGGAGGTTGCCTATCCCAGAGAACCATGCAGTGTTCCACGCCACCTGCAGGGCTTGACAAGTTGGGGCAAGGCTCAGGAGGTCAGCAGACGGAGGCAGGACACAACAATATGGGCTGACAGCGTGATGACTCGCTGCTTGGAACGGGATGTTGTAGCTGGACAAACAGAAAAAACGCTGTTTATGTGGTTTGTGGGCTGAGAGCAGTCATCTCCACATCACGCATCACCACACCTTACCTCCGTACTACTGGCAGCGGCAGAGAGAACGATGCAACAGACACGTCTGCGCTGGATGTGTCAGACCTGATGGGTAAGAAACTGGTAAAACAAAGCTACGTATACGTTGTTATTAAAAACTGGCTTAGAGAGGCGGAAAAAACTCACCATACTTCAATGCTAGCAATCTCATCGAATAGCAGTAAAGTCATCAGAACAGCAAATTCTGTTCCATTACCTTTGTTCTCCTTCAGTATCAAGGATGCTGTAATGAAGACACATTTATCAGAAGTTATCAGGTCATTTGTAACATATGAAATCAGCAACATGTTGAACAAAGAATCTCCAAGAAGTCAGAATCAAGCGATTGTGATATGATCTCTGATACTGATGTGACAGATTATGCATTTAAATGTTGCGTTTCTGTCTATCCCTCCAGCTACAGCCCTGGTGTAGTACTGGTGCAGAGCTCCACAGCAACAAGTTGCACCATGCTAATGTGCCACTTACTACAGTGTGACAATGTGGTTACAAGCTATGCATCAATGGCTGAGTTGCCATCGTTTTGGAGAATGTCCCCCCAGTCACACAGCACAAAGCGTATAGCTGTTACTTAATGAGTTGTCTTGTGAACGTACCCCTGAGCAGTGTGAGGAGCAGGGGGCTGCTCTGCGCCAGGCTGTGCCTCAGAGATGGATCAGCATACACCAGCTTCCTCAGGATACATACACATGGCTCCAGCAGACAATCAAAGCTCTGGGGAGAACAGTGACATACGCATTCTGTGTTTAATTGCAGGGAAAACACAACCGCACACATTGTCTTTCTGTCTCTTGCTGCTCATGTCTCACGCATAACAAATGCGCAGAAACTCTTTAGTGTCACTTCACATAAGCAAAGCCCAAATTTAATGACTGTACAGGTTACAGGCGATGGAGTGTGGGGACAAACACAACCTGCAGACATCCTGCTTACACAGAGACAAGTCATCCTCTGTGGCTCTTTTCCTCCACCTCCATGAAGCCAGACATTCTGGACGATTACCCGTTAGCAGCTTCTGATTCAAGGCCTGAGAATGATCAGCAGACTGCAGTAACTTGAGGGCAAAAATCACTGCTGACCAGGGCCTGTCTGACACTATTAATACAGGCCATTTCATCTTTCTATCTTGCATGCCTCAGTGGATTTCCTCCACATCCCCTGGCAACTCATGCACTCTCATGAGCATATACGAGTTTACAAAGAGGAGCATGTATGCCTGCATTTACAAGATACAGTTTGTTTTATTTTGCTACAAATTTGTTCAGAATAAATCTATTATGTCTTTACCAACAGGGGTTTGTACCTTGTTCCTGTTTACACTCTCCGTAATGAAAGAAATAACTTTGTCTGTTATGCCAAGATTCTTCAGCACTGGGTGCATTGCTGTGTCTGTGGGGAGGTAAGAGAAGAATTCAACATGATGACAATAAACACCTGCATTATCCTCAGCTATTTGCTTTTCTTGCCTGTCTGTCTCAAATGGTGGAGGGAAGACAGAACCTCTAGTGCAAATAGACTAACTACAGTAAAGCACTACACAGCAATACTAGCTACACAGAACAGAAAACTTTTCACAGACCAAACTACAGCAACTGGGAGTAGTTCCAATGTTAATCAGATTAAAATAAACTGAATGGCAGATATTCTACAAAATAAACTGTAGTGTAATACAACATAAATTTGTCAAGAGTATTTTTCAAGAGTATTTAAAGGCAACTCACTCTGTAGCACTACAGACAGCTGCTCTGCCGCTGATCTTCTCAGTGACATATCAACAGTGACTGAGGACAGAACCGAAAAGAGCTTCTCCATCAGCTCCACCTGGCCACAATTATTAAGCAAGTTCTTAATTTGGTTTGTACACAAATTTCATGCAAATGTGTTTCTTTCTCTGTACTCAGATTTATACCTTGAGGACAGACTTGTTGCTAGTGTCCAGTGTGACGTCTGCAGGGTTTCTCAGACAGTAGAGATTAGGAAGTGATGAGATTACTGATTGATCCAAGTCTGGCCTGGGTGTTTTGGCTTCATCAGAGATGTTTAGGTGGGGAAGGATTTGCTGCACAGCTGCTATTCTCACACTGCATGGAGTTAAACAGAGATATGGAGTTATACATTTTATCACAACAAAAATCCCATTGACCAGGTACAAATTCTTTTATTCTTGTTAAAGTGCAGTTTTCTGATTAAATGCTTCTTTTTATTTGTATTTATATTTATATATGGCTTAAAAAAGACTATGGGTTGTGTTTGGCAGAATGGACAAATCAATTAGTCAATGCCAAAATTTACCAGAGCTTAGCTCCTGGCCAGTGTCTGGTGTTAATTTTCATCTCCATCAATATTCATAGACTGGGAGTGAAAAGCCGTTTGGTACAAGCCTCAGAGCATTTAGTTACACTGATGAGAGCAGCACCTGATAGCAACAGACAATGGTAATATGTCCATCACAAGTGCTTTAAAGCCAGATATCCAGAATCTTGGGGGGGGTTCTGATTCGAACAACAAACTTCACAGAAACAAAACATGCCACCAAAGCCACACACACACAAAGACCAGACTCACGTGGGATGTTTAGTGAAAAGGAGTCGAAGGGCAGCTTTCAGCTTTATTTTACTTGGAAACACGTCACTGGCCTCGTCTGACATGTCACTTATCAGAAGGACACAGTTTCCCAGTGACTCATCAGTGCTAGCGTGGCCCTGCCACACACACACACACAAATGTCAGTCTGAACAACAAGGAATTCCTGAAGTAGCACAACAGTAAATAAAATATGCATCGCTTTGATTGTGGGTGGTTTCATTTCGCCTCTTGTTGACATGGTGGGCCCATCTCTGAATGGCCTCCATGAATTAAATCATACTTGACAGCCTAGTCAAAATCTCATGTATATTCATGAAGTATTTCCAGATTTTCAGTTGCCTGAAAGTAAACAATTAATAAAATTTTGTTTCTTTCCAACCAAAAAGGAAACAATATAACACACAATATGTAAATGAGAAGATAACTAAATTGTTCTCACTGGCAGCTCAATAAGCCATTTTTATCGTCCAAGAGAGCTAAAATTGCACTTTTGATTGTGAGGAACAAGAGCTGCCTCGCCCCGCTCTATAAATACAACGTATTATCTCCTAAACAACATGCTGCTTTATGAGTTCTGAAGTACAAGTACAACACAGCCTCTACAGAAAGCACAACACCTGTAATATGGGCATGACTGGGTAAAGTGCCTCAGTAAATCTGTCCCAGGATGGCGCTGTCATCATTAATCGTCCCTTGAGCAGGAAGAGCAGGATATCCTTGGCAGCAGCATTCACCTATAGATCACAGGTAAACTGCTGAATTCACAAAGGCACTGTTGACAAAATGTTTACAAGCAGGTGCTGAAAGTGACAGACTACCTTAAACGTCTAAATTACATGACACTGCTGAAGCCTGATAGTAAGGACGGCATAACTGTACATACAGTGAAATTAAAACACACAATAATCACATCACAAAGCACAAGATAAACAAACAAGACAACAAGAAAATAGCCAGAACACTGTTACGCTACTACAGGTACTCTGCAAGCTACACCAAGACAACCTACCTTATCTGCAGAGTCCTGGAGACCAAAAGCACTTATTTCATACAGCACCCTGTGGTGAAGAAGAACGTTGACTCCACTGCAGGATTCTGGTTCCTGTCGTGACACATTCTGGATGCCAAGGCAGTCCTAGGGGTGCATGTAATCACACCAAAGCACATCATAAATTATCACTATGTTCTCACACATTCATGCATACAAGACCTCCGATTCACTTTAGATGTAGCCATTCTCTCCTTCGGCGCTTAGTAAAATTAATAGATTTTCAAATGTCAAGTGTTTTTTTTATAACATGCTGTCAAAGATCTGACATTCACCCATCTTTAGCCTATTTATTTACAGACCCACATTATTGCTGTAGTAGATTTTAGCCATGAACCTGTACACTCATTTGAACGCTGACACTCCATAAGATGGCTTGCACTAACCTTGACCAGGTTTAAAGTGCACTGGTATGTTTCAGTCTTGACAGGTAGTAAAGGATGCGACAGCAGCTTCAGAAGAAGTTTTTGACTCTCTGTTTGTAGGAGGGGACTGGCATGATCAAACTTCCACCTAATGAAGAACAGACAACGTAGTATAAAATGTTTGACATCTAAAACGCAGAATATCCATTTGCAGATATTATAAAATATGTCTTTATCTCACAGGTAAAAGCAGATTTTTACGCATTCCTTGACAACAGGTAAATGCTGGTGAAATGGAAGGCCACTTATGGCTTGGTCTGCCAGCTCCAGTAACTCCAACCAATTCTTTTCCCCCTTATAGTAAAAATACATACAAGTTAGACATGACGTGTATTTTCAACATTGTTGGCTGTGCAGGTAAAAAAAGGAGTTCATACCTCAGCTTGCGCATCCTTGAGGAAATTGCAAGTGGATTCCATCCAGAGGGCAGCACGAGTCACTCTCCTGTAGAGGTCATGGTTGTGTGAGTTCACCTGCTCCAAGTAGGCTACTGCTGTCTCCTGCATGCTGGGTAATAAACATCCCAATGATGTGTCCAAGCAGAGGTGGAAAACAGCAGTTGCAGTGCTTTCAGGAAGATTGTCCCCAGCCTGTGCATGGACAAGCACCACATTTCTTACTCCTTATACCCCAATATAGTAAAAACGTAACTAGATTTTGCCACCGAATCAAACACACACCTTTTCAGGAGGGAGGATGGTCTGCAGCAGTTTCAGGGTGAATATTGCAGTGCATATATAGGCTATTCTGTGATGAAGCTGTGTGCTTCGGGGAATATCTACAGAATAGCTGCGATGATAGTTGAGGATATCGCCCAACAGCTCCATGCAGAGTTGTAGCTTCTCCTTCTGAAATACACACAGCAAGAGAAATGTAGACAAAAGCTGAACTGCCACACAAACACAGGCAGATGTACTCACAGTTTGTGCTCAGCTCTCAGACACACGCCAATGCACAGCTCCTGGCTGTGAGCCAAAGGAAAAATTCGTTCCAGGGGTTAGGAATTGAATGTAATCAGATTTCAGGGTTATTTTGGGATGAGATACAGATCCACCCAATCTCAGGATGAATAAATTGGAACAATCTATTCTGAGCCACTTTGTTCTTGAAGTAAAAATTTAACAATAGATGATAAACACCAGCAGGGGGCAGTAAATGCCCTGTGCATTGCTGTGGCTGGCGTGAACGGTTCGGCCCATTTCCCACAGGAAAAAACCTAGAGGTCTGGCACACAAAAGCTGCTCTCCACATAAAGATGACAAAACAGTTCTCAGGCTGCAAGGCTCTGGGCATGTATTAAACAGCAGAGGGCCACAGGGGCCTGGACTTGACAAGTGTATAAGTCACCCTGCAGAGGAACACACTCTTTAAACAGTCTGGGAGGATAACAAATGATTCTGCATGGTAAATAAAAACACATACCAGTTTAACACAATCCACTGGGGGGACAGTATGCACATAACAAATGAAGACATTTACTAACTCAAAAATTCTATGCTTGAAAAAGCCCAGCGTATTTTATATACGTGTGAGTTCTTTGGAACCAATACGAAGCCTTTGTAATCTTATATTATTCATTCAGTTCAATCACATGCCCACAGTTCTTCTTGACAGTTGAGTACCATATGCCTGTGTGTCTGTAGCAAACTGTCTGGTGGCCAAACCAGTTCCCCTTTTCAGTGAAGTGTATCCATTCATCTACATAAGAGGCTGCCATGAGTTGTGTTTTGACTTGCCAGCTCCATCCCCACCAGGCTGCAATCGTCCCAGACCAGCTCACAAACGCTGTCCCCAAGCAGGAGGACGGCGTCACACAGCAGTTCCAGAACATGATGGAACACATGCGACCCCTCTGAGAGATGAAAAAAAGAGAGAGAATGAGAGCACGAGCATAAGAGATATTTCTATGTCAAAAATCAAATAATAGCTGATATTACAGCATCAATGTAGGTGTGGGAATACTTGCAATGACTAAAAAGAGAAAAAGACAGTGACCAATGATTTATATATTTCCAGTTTCACACTCTGCTACGAAGCCTACACTGAATCCTACCTGTCTTAAGTAGTGGGATGGCATGCTCCATCGTTGCAACAGTAAACTGAGCCAAAGTGAGCTGCTGAAACTGCAGCTCCAGGACATCTTCTACGCCCAGTTCAGGAAGCTCCACATGGGCCACATTTGCAGGTGACTGAGGCATCTGCCCAGGGGTCTGGGCTACAGCTCCACCTCTATGTGAACTGCCACTGCATGAAGCACAAATAAATTTATGATCTATGCTTGGACCACTCAAATACAAGGAGTGACGTACAAGCTGTATAGGGACGGATCATAAAACCCGAGTATGCCATCACAGGAATCAGAAGTGATTTTAAAACATTGCACATCGGCCGCTAGAGGGCTCCTTGTATTATTCATATTAAAAAAAAAAAAAGAAAAAAGATAAAAAAAACCTACACTGCCCTAAATCATTTTATCTTCTTGTGTGGGCTGCTGGTGTCACTAGCAGTTCTGACTATATGAAAGCCACTAAAAATTATAGAATTCTAATTAAGCTCCAAGCAAGGTAGACAGACCAACACAATCCTATACTGTGTGTGACAGAAGCCAAAGTAATTAAATACCTGTCTTCTTTTAATGTTTTAACTAAAGACGGACAAAGACATGCATTTGATTTTGCAACTGTATTTAGTTTAGTTGCACACACCTGTTGGAAGCTGCATCTCCATCTTGACCATCTCCCCTGGCTCTCTGGCCTGTCCGCCCCACTACAGAGGGACGGGGAGAGCACTCTGCCACTGGGGAGGGAGCCTGAGAGCGTTGAGTTCCCCGCACATCCTGGGAGTAAGAGAAGGACGAGTTCTGGGATACTGGCTCTACATAACCACCCCAAGAGAGACAAAGGGCATAAGGTTGTATTATAAAGGAGAGGAGTCTTAAACCCATTTCAAGTCATAAGTCATGCTACTGTACCTTGCTTTGTGGAGTAGAAACCTGGATCTTGATGAAGACGCAGCCTCCGCCTTAGCCCTGCACACAGATGTCGCAAGCAGGAAAGAACCTGCACGTGAAGATACCTCCCTTCACCTTTAACTGAACCCAGCCTCAACAGCAACAGAAGAGTCTGAAACAGAATATGGTATCAGAGGTGTTAAATTACTGTGAATCAAGGACACGGAAAGGCTTATGAAGGCATCATTAACAACCAGTAAGTTACAATTAGGATGCCATCATAATTGGCTTTGTCGCTTGTGAGACATCCCAAGATGTTTAAAAAAAAATCTAAAGTACCTTAACAGAATACAAACTCTGTGATAGAAAATTTATAATAAAGTTGGTTAAATAAAAAGGGCAATTGGAATTAAATTAATGAAGCCGCAATTTGTTCCTAGTTTAGATTTCCTGATCCATGGAGCAATGATGTCATGTCTCTAAATCCAAGTCTTTTAATTCAGCTTAATAGCTCTAGCAAGTCAAAGGAGGGGCAAGTAACGCCACGAGAAGGAATCGTCTTAAACAGATTCCTTACTGATGATGAGGCTGCTGGGTGATATTATGCTAATACCACTCTAAGACTGGACATAATATCATGCATCATACAAAATAGTAAGAATTCACAGTGGTAAAATGATGTCTGCTCCAATTACATGAAGGACTCAGGTTACAGATACTCCAAATACTAATGATACTAATATCACAAAGTGCACCCCACTATTACAGAGATCTATGGAGATAAACTGAGTTGGTAGACTTCAGGATTATAATTGACCCTCTGCATTTGCTGGACAACTGGAACCATTTTATGCAATATATGATATCAAACACCTTAAGAGGAAAGAACCAAGTTCCACCAAGGACCGCCACTTTATCCAATAGGTATGTTATGACCAAACTATACCCTATACTAGCAATCTAGCACTTACTCAAGCAACGTAAGCCTCCAGAGGCCTCCGCAACCTCCTACAAGATCAGGGCCACAGAATTATAAATTGGTGCATTGTTCAAGGACACTGTGTGACAGGTCATTATTTTGACAGTGGGTAGCGTGGCCATCCTATAAATCCATTATGGGATGGTTCCAGAAGACACTCAAATACAGTTCATCTAACCGATGGGATTAAAAAAACTTTATGAATGAAGTACATAAAGTAATGGTAACAATAAAAAAACAACTCTAAAATGTTTTTAATTGCAAATATTTTAAAATGGTCTTTTTTGATCACCAACATAATTTTCATTAAGTACAGTACTTAAACTGAAAATAAATACTGCCCCTACAGATTGGTAGACAAATCATTCTTTCCAAGGATAATGGTGCAACTGAAGTTAACTCAAAGTGTTAACTACAGTCTTTACAGATTTGAGATCAGTCTAATCTCCATGTTGGCACTAAAGTTCTTAAGGGGAAGCCCATGGTAGTAGAACATGTCATTCACGTCACCTGTTACAGCGTGGGATAAAACCTGCACCTGCAACTGTGGCTTTATTTGTTACATCAAGTTTGAGCATGTAATCTCTACTCTGCTCTCAACTCTACAAATACATTTTTCTAATGTGTGCAAGTTTAAATACAAATTCATGAAAATGTACAATTTTTTAGTAGTATGCAAGAACATGTTTAATAATGGTACCTTTACAATACTGGGCCTCTGTAGAAAGATCTCAGCAGGAAAGTCCAGCATGATGACATCAGACAGTAGTTCACACGTGGTTAGCAGCAGCTTGGCGTTGCTACTTCTCAAAGAACTATTTCAATAATGAATGAAATGATTAATACAGACTTATAAACAGAATTGGAAATAACAGATTAATACATGAAGACAGATTCAAAAATCATGTTTTTTGTCAGATTTATTTTCTTTAATAATTGTAAAGAGCTTTACAGGTTATTTAAACTAGACACTGATTATAGACTTAACTACAGTGACTCACCTTTCATTGGAAGAAAGTATGTGTCTGTCTGTGTTTGTCAAAGTCAGCCATGGAAAAACAGAAAACTTCAGACATTTCACAGACTCATGCACTGTAACACACAAAGAAACGCAGGTGTGAGACTACATTTTAAAGACCATGACACCAAAAATGTCCAGATTATGTTTTCAAAAAACAAGTACCTGCTATCTTATGAGACTGTACATCTTTACGGACTGGCCCTGAACTGTGAAAATAGCCCATTTTAGAAATGTTTTCGGGTGGAATAACTGCAGGAGTAAAACAAAGAAACGAAATGTGTTTAAATAAAAATGAATTTTTATCAACAAATAAATATAAACATTTGATCTCAGACATCTGAAAGAACACCTGTTGGGGGTGTGTTATGCAGTTTGTGTGTGTAGGGCAGAGGATGACTGGGGAGCAGCTCAGGTAGTTGGAACAGCTGGTCCAGAGCTCCACTGATGACAGCTCGTAGTCTGGGCTCCACATTAGGAGAAAGTTGTGTGAGGAAGTCCACCACCCCAACATCTCTCAACATCTGGGCTGCACTAGGATGCTTCAATGACAAAATTATAAAAGGAATGGTTACTACACAGACAATATCATGTTAGTAGATGATGCATTCTGTGTTTTCTACCTTGGACAAAGTTGAGATCAGCTCTAGCACTTCTTCCTGCATTGGCACCTCCGGAAAATTGAACCATTCCAGAAGATACACAAACAGCATCTTTTCCTGGACAATGTCCGAGATGGAAATCAGGGAATGGTCCAGCTTACATAACAGGCTCTTCAGTGCTCGAACTCTTATCTCCACCAAAGAGTGGCCTGGGGATTATAGAAAACAAATAGGCTAAAAAAAAGAGTTAGCGACGTTTTGTTTCTGCACCAAGCTAGTCAATACTGCAATTAATGCTCAATATGGGTGACGTGAAAGTTCCGAAAGTTAAAAGGCTAGTAAAGTACTGAAGTGAGAAAAGGCTAACATTAGCATTAGGTGCTCAATTCATCTCTGGCTGTCACTGTAACGACGTTATGCATTATAAAAGAAAGAAGCAAGTGAAATAGGCTGTTGCTATCACTAGCTAGCATCCACAAGCTAATATTAAAGTTTAGGTAAGTTAAAGAGAACTATATGCAGCTAACGTTTCTGCACACCTATTTTCTTTATAAGAGAAGACAACTCCATTTCCGATGTAATGTTATAATCCGTCCCCGTGTGTGAAAGGCAAGTAATAAACGCTGGACTTGACCGAAGCGCCCTTATTTAGTGGCGACTTGTCTGCCAGCGTCATGTCAACAACGTCTGCCCGGTTGGTTTTCAACGACCGCGCCAGCGTCACTCTACTTCCGGTAGAGGGGCGCGCTGCGTACAAGAGCGCGCACCGTGGACGCGCAAATCTGAAGTCGCTTGGGCTCAGGATCAGTTCCACGTGCCTCATGTTTCTCCATAAGTATATCATGTTCAGGCCTTTTTAAATTTTATGATTTAAATATGATTTTACCTGAGTATAGCTGATAAAGGTCACCTGATGTGATGTTTTGCTGAAGATGATAAAACTTCTATTTAGCTATTCTAGATATTCAGTTTAGCAACATATTACAATAAATCACAATAACAAGTGTTTATCACGTGGCTCTTTTAAAGTGTTAAACAGCAGAAAATCGTTCCTTGTGTTATACACTGTTTACAATGTATTTGTGTCCTGGGATTTTACTGTTCAAAGACATGTTTAAATATCATTAAACGCTTTTAAAAAATCAATTACAGTTATGGGACCCTATTATTAAATTAATGTTAAATAATATTAGACTTTATGTGTCTTTTAATAAAAGTGCACAATTACGTTCATACACTGTGTAAGTTGATTTACTTGCATGAGCTCTCACACTTAGATGTGACGGGGATATGATCAGCCGACAGGGTGATAATTAACTAAGTTAGCAAATGATAATATGGTATGATAATAATATAATCACACACCTTTGAAAAATTCCAGGGGGATTTTAGCCCATAATTAATTTGGGTACGTACTGTTTTTCATACTGTGATCTAGATTCTTAGTGTCACTTATACAAAAGATTCACTTTAGTAATGCATCATCGTTTGCGACAGCTGCATGTCCAACAGAAGTTCTCTTTAGAGCATCACATGTCAGATACTGAAATCTAGCACATACATATTCATTTTATTCCGTGTTACGCATTTGTTAACTCTGAAAACCTTTTGCAGCATGACCAGAATGTACAATAATGTTTTGTGGGTTGGAACAGAGGTTGTCTGCTCAGCATCAGTTATATTGATTGACCTGCCAAAGGGTGCATTGACCTGTGTAGGTTAAAAAATGTATTGCAGTTCCCCTGACCTCTCATGCCATATAAGAGAAGGTTTTTATGAATGTTTTGACATTCTACAGAAGTGCAATGAAAATACAGAGCGTGATATTTGACATCCAAACAGCTGAGGCAGTCTGTTTTACCTGCTGGACAAATATACAGGCCTGCTACTGTAGCTCTTCCTGGCTGTTATGAACAGTACATCATGCTTTTTTGCTTGATAACCACTCTGGTTATGTGCCTCTGATCATTTGTTAGCATCAGCAGTAGATAAGATCAAAACAACACTTTGAATAAATAGAAACACATGTTAAAATGTATGACTATTAGGCATGGTGCATTATCTCACCAATGACTTTTCAGAAAAGCCTATATTATGTCTGTGCATATTTAGCTTGAATACATATTTTGTGTTTTATACTGCACATTTGCCTCTGTTTTTGGAATGTAATTTAAGGAGGTTTAACATTGTAAATCATACACAAAATCCTTTAGTATTCAACATACAGTAACTCTAAATTACTCAGAACCTGCCTCGGGCAGTTCATGAATGTACGTCTAGTCTCTGAGTGGGAATCATGCCAATTTATATACTTTGAAGCCAGATCTACTCTGAAAGCATCTCAGTCTCTCCACTTATGAATTATGAGTTATCCTGTGCTTGACATGGACATCTACTCATGTACATTTCATTCAGAAGACAGCTGGCAGGGACAATAAAATAATTATTTCTCTAATTACCTGCTGAAGGTCCCAAAAATGTTGTTGTGAAATGATATAGGCCTTACTGTAATGTCTATTTTATTTGACTGTATTTTCTTTTCTATTTTAATAATAATTGTTTTACAAATACTATAATACATTTGTGAAAGGGAAATCCAATTATCACAAACTTAACTCAATGAACCCTTCAACAAGACAACCAAAACAAACTAAAAACACCCACAGCCCTGCCCTCAGCTTCCACAATGTAAGATTTGTTCACTCATTCTTTTATTGCATTGTAGCATGTGAGTTAAGATGAGGAATCAATAGTAAGTCGTGTAAGTCTTTCACTAAATCTATAATGGAGACTGTTGTGGAAAAGCAATGCTCCTGTCCTTATTCACTCATTTCATGCATAAAACAAGGTCAAATCAGCTAATTGCCATTATGTTTATTCTAACTGGCTAAAATTGTAGGTTACTGCTAGAATGAATAACATGAGATGAAGAGTGACATCAAACACACTCAAATAGCACAAGCAAAGACAATTTATTCATTGTGTTAACTGAGCAGCCACTGAGCTTAAGTCCTCATACACAGCTGGTGTAAGAGTAATTAATGTATTATGATGACCTCTAACCTCACAGGGAAAAGCAACACAAAGGACCCATTCAGTTTTGTGAGAGAGTGTATTTTGAGGCAAACCCAACCTATGTTCTTCCAAAGTCATTCGTGAAACCGAAGCCATCGTCCCATTGGCCTTGTCACTGTTTGACATGCCTGCTGTAGCCGTCTTCCGCTCGGCTGCGGCTGCTGAGGATATGAGGGTGGGCACCGAGGGGCTCCTGTAATCTCCCATCGGCAAAGGACTCAGCGGAGAGGACTGAGTCAAGCTGAAGCACAGACATATTGTGCAAATAATTTATGGCTGATGCAGCGTTCATTTGAAATTAAGATGAAACGCGGAGCTTCCCACATGTAGGTAACTCATTAAACAGCGTGGCCTGCTCCATGTGTACACTGCTCCAACTTCTCCTGAGATTTGCTGTTTTGAGTTGTGCTTATACATAAATTCTAATTCCTTTGGAAACACTGACGCTGAGAGATTCTCCCGAGGCCCTCGTAGAGTGTGTTATGTGGTGTTTGACAGCGCCATGCAAATACAGTTCTCAACTCCTATTAAACTATTAAAGCAATTTTTAATGTAAAATCCAAAAAGGCTGCTATTTATGACAGATCAGGCTCGTTTATGTCCACAGCTGAATATTTGCTTGTTTTTGCTATCTGGCCACAAAAATCAACACACACTAAAGTTTGTTTGTCAGATCTAATTTAGCTTGTAGAAACACTGAATACTTGCTTCCAAGTGTCCTTGGTGCTATATCTAAGAGCTGCCACCCCTCCTCCCTCCTCCTCCCCGGCCCTCCCCCCTCTTGTGCCAACACATCAAGTGAAGGCAGTCTGATCAACCCTAATAGGGCCTGGTAATTAGAGTCTTTGCATAGAGCCTGTCTGCATGAGGCTGCCCTAAGCAGGTTGGGGATGGACTGCCATACACTTGACAGTGTGGAAAAAACAATGTAATGTTCAGTATATGGTCCAAATTAGCCTGGCACTGGTAAACACAATCCACTTTAAAACAATACTGACACTAATTAGGTAACCAATGTATCATTTCAGAGTTCAACTTTTAGTTGCTATATCAAATACTTGGAGAGGCAACTTGATGTTTCTTGAATACAAATTACAAGGGTAAGGCTTTAAAGGGCCTACAGCCCACATTAAAGGAGAAACAGAGAGTTTTGTGAAATGTGTGGGAAATGGGATCCTGATTATTGCACTTGACAAAGGTTATATGCAGTATTTAATCTGCACAGTGTGAATCACAAGCAGAGGACTCCACATTTATTTCTTCCCTATAACCTAAGGTGACAAATAAAGTGTTTACAATTGGTTTAGCTGCTGTACGTCTCCTGTACAAACACCGGTGCAGCACTGGCACAACTATACAGAAAATCCATCTTTTCTAAGCTTCTTCTCAAGAAGAAACAATTAGGACATGTCACTGAGTAAAAGACTGGACGACACATTAGTAATTAAGGATAACAAAAGAACTCCAGTTGTTCCCATGCTACAGGCTTCTTGAGAAACACGTACCGGTAAGTAAGTCGGAACACACACTTTAAAGGGTCTTTCTGAGAGCGTAGCAGCACCTTATGAAAAATAATCCTAAGTCATTTGTACGAATGAAATATAATTTTAGAGCTAACAATGGCATGTGTCACAGAAAGCTGATTTATGACTTTGCTATTATGAGCGAAATGAATAAGACATTTGCTTCAGCAACCACCCCCTCTTTTGAGTTCTGCACTTTCTCTGCACTTTTATTCTGCCTTGCTTCACTTATTGTTTCTTGTACATTATTTGTACATTGATGAAAGAGTGTTGACCACAAAACACATTTGCTCGACAGATAGTTACTTACTTACAGCTTGTAGATGGACATATAGTATGTTACCTGAACAATTATAAATCATGTATGTGGACTTTTTATTGTAGAGTTATAATTACAACAATGGTATTTTTCACATTTTGATTAGGGTTGATTTAGTCAACCCTTTGTAATTCAGCACTTTGTTTCACGCTGGGTTTTAAAATGGACAAGCATTTCTCTCTAATTTGTGTGTGATTGATCCATTATGGAAATGTGTTTTGCTAAAAAAAATATTTTTATATTTATTGGAGAGATTCACGTGTTGGAAATAGTAACGGAGATAACCAATATTATGGCATAATCTCTAAATTATAACGGTAGACGTATCATCTCATGTACAAAAATAGAACGGATGTAGTTATGATTCTCAACATGTTAATAAATAAAAAATAATATATTCAAATCCTTGTTTTCTTTTTATTCCTCACTGATGTATTTGGACGTGATCGCCTGTGTGACATTGGCTGCCGAACCGGGCTGGAGCTGCTGCTTCTGATTCGTTACCTCTGAAGCGGCTGCTCCCACAATTCAACAGGCAACAAAGGAAGAGGCCGTGAGCTGCCAAGTGTTAGCCTGCACAGAAACAAAGATGCTGCCTTGTTGGCTCATTCCACTCGGAAACGTCCAAAGCAACGTTTAGAGAAGTACCAGATCCGGCTGTAAAGGCGCTTCATACTTTCGTTTTGACACAGAAAATGACGGAAGGGGATATAAGGGGAATGTTTTCGACAGAAAACGTTCACAAAGCTAGCTAGCTAATTGGCTTATGTAGAGGCGTAGCTAACGTTAGCCAAGCTAACATTAGCCAACAATCGTCAAGGAACAAACACCTTTCATTAACATGTTCTAACGGTGGCGACACAGATGCCAATAACGGTGGGTTGTCTTTGCTCCAAAGAGGAGCGGAAGTGATCGGGTAAGTGACAATATGATGTGTCTTCGCATATTTACATTCGGTTTACGCTACTGATGACAAATTTACTCTGAAAGTAGAGAACGCAATGCTAACAAACCTAGCGTTGTTGTTCTTGCGTGCATGCCAGCATCTGGAGAACTGGTTTATCTAATGGGGGCGTCATGTTTTCTTCAGTGCTATTAAATAAGAGCATGAAACGTTGTTAGAAATCCACGTTTGGAAATAGTGCTATTATAAGTATGCTAACAGACGTAGCTAAGCTAACATGCATGCTTCTGTGTCCGTAGGCCTTTACCAGGTCAGATTAATTAATGAATTAAAATGCGTTTTGTTTGGGCTATAATATAATGTTATGCATTTTCCTAATGAAAATGCCACATGGATCAAAATGCAACACTTCAAACGAATTTCCTTTGTTTTCATTATAGCATCAAATGAAAGAGGGTGGTGGAAGTGGAACCTGACCCATCCAACTGAGTCACCATTTTCCTGCACATAACGGTGAGTAATCAGATTGTAACTGTCTTCTTTTATGATGGAGCTTTTTAATTTTTTTTAGCTGTGTCAGGTGTCAGGTGATGCAATAGGTCCTTTATTTAGGGATAGCAGTATTTTGGTTGTTGTTAGTGATCACTTAATCATAAAAAATGATGATCAAAACGGTTGTATTCAGTGATTATTCGGAAAGAAAAAAATATATACTTGGCACATATTTATTTTTACAGTGACTCTCAATGTCTCGGACCAAAAATATATCTCATCTCTATAACCTTGTGTTCTTTCCATAGAGCTTGATGACCCCGCTGTATGCATGACTTGTTTAATGTTGCCTGATGGAAGGATACTGTGGATAGTACTTTCATCAGGATATCAGGAAAGTCACCCCATGCCCCCTCTTTGGCGGGCTTGTCAGAATGAAGAAGATAAGCCTTAAGACCATCCGCAAGTCCCTCAGTATAAAGGGTAAGGAGGAGGGTGACTTTGTCATGCTCCAGCAGCCCTCAGTGACTTCAGAGTTTTCTAAGGAAGAGTCCCTTTTTGGGGGATGCTACACCAAAGAGCTCTCTGGTTGTGATCTTGGTGGAGAAGAGGACAAAGTGGGGCAGAGTAAGGGCCGGTCCAAAAGTGAGAGCCTGATGGGGTCACTAAAAAGAAGGCTGTCTGCAAAACAGAAAGCAAAAGTGAAAGGCGGCTCCTCTGCCGTAGACTCAGTCGACGATGATGACACCTTCTCATCCTCTTCTGTTCCCATCGGTTTCAGTGATGTGAAAGCTCAGAGACCACTTAGATCTGCGTCTTTACGGAGTCACCATTATAGCCCCTCACCTTGGCCTCTGCGGCCTGTCCACTCTGACGAGGCGTGTATTAAGATGGAAGTAAAAGTAAAAGCCATGGTTCACTCTCCTAGCCCCAGTCCAAACTTGAATGGTGTCCGGAAGGAATTTCATGATTTTCAGATGGAAGGGCTCTTTCAGGACCAAGCAGAATCTTTAAAGAATCTTCAGCAGCCCCAAAATGGCGAGCTGCATCTAAACATTGATGAAAATGACGTGCCTGTTGTGTTGGGGTTAACACCCCAGGACTACATCCATTATACAATGCCTTTAGATGAGGGAATGTACCCTGAAGGGTCCCACTCCTTCTGCCTAGACAGCTCCTCTCCTATGGAGGTGGTGACTGAAGCAGACAACGGGTCCCTCCATACAGACCATGGACAAGAAGAACATGAACTGGTTAATACAATGCCTTCAGATCTCTTCATGGAGACCTCAGTAAGTAGTCTTCTCATCGGCTCTGCCAGCGTGATGCTCCAAAGTTCAAAAGTAGAGGTCCCGCCTCCCCTCTCTCCGCTCCTGTCACCTATGACAAGTAATGGACACACCCCCAGGACATTTTCGGGGTTTGGATCTTCTGACAGCCAAGTAGCTGAAAGGGTAAGACATCACCTCAACTTTGACCCAAATTCAGCTCCTGGTGTTAGCCGGGTATATGACTCAGTCCAAAGCAGCGGACCCATGGTTGTGACCAGCCTGACAGAAGAACTAAAGAAGCTGGCGAGGCAGGGCTGGTACTGGGGCCCTATTACACGCTGGGAGGCCGAGGAAAAGCTGGTCAACTTGGTTGATGGCTCCTTTCTGGTCAGAGATAGTTCAGATGACAGGTACCTGCTCAGCCTGAGTTTCAGGTCACAGGGCAAAACCCTCCACACCCGCATTGAACACTCCAATGGACGCTTCAGCTTTTATGAACAGCCTGATGTGGAAGGACACACATCTATTGTTGATTTAATTGAACACTCTATTAGAGACTCGGAGAATGGAGCTTTCTGCTATTCCAGGTCCCGCCTACCAGGGTCTGCGACCTACCCTGTCAGATTAACCAATCCAGTATCTAGGTTTATGCAAGTGCGGTCCCTGCAGTACCTTTGTCGCTTTGTCATTAGACAGTACACAAGAATAGATTTGATCCAGAAACTGCCCCTACCTAACAAGATGAAAGATTATCTGCAGGAGAAGCACTACTGAGTTCACACACAGGACAGTGGTAACAATTTGCACTTTTGTGTTCATTTAAGAGATTTAACAAGGTTTACAGGCAACCACAGTTTTGAGAAGATTGCTTCTGGTTTCTGTTGATTTGTGTCCAGGTGACTGCCACCGTTTGGTCCTCCATTCCACTGCTCTGGTGTTTTTCACTAGTTTTAGAAGGCTCTACTAGCGTTTAAAATTGGCCAGTGCCTAATCTAATATAACAATATATTGGAGGTAAATATCCTTAGGTACATGCATTAATTGCAGACATTAGGCATGCATTGTTATGTATTGTGTAATAGCCATAAGTGCAAGTAGAGCAGAGCCTCAGTGCATTAGCTTCAGAATTAAAGATGGGTCAGTAGGAAAATCTCAATTAAAAAAACAGATCCACTAAATTG
This sequence comes from Betta splendens, assembly GCF_900634795.4. Lineage (NCBI taxonomy): Eukaryota > Metazoa > Chordata > Actinopteri > Anabantiformes > Osphronemidae > Betta > Betta splendens. The sequence continues at coordinate 16,660,182 of NC_040884.2, read as the reverse complement.
TACATGCCAAGTGTTTGGCAGACTGACCGGTGTTAATCAGCTTTTGCATTTTATCATTAACCGGATGGTCTCTTTCCGCATGGTCAGACAGGAAACCAGAACATCATTCAGCATTCATACTGTGTAGTTACTCATAACAAGGGTGGAGCGTCTCTCATGTTCACCTGAGGAAAAAAAATCAGTTTTGCTTGAAAGTATTAACAGAATTCTTTACGACTGTCAAAGTACATTACACTTGCTTCTGTTTGCCTACAGCTGCATGTGCTTAGATTTTGAGTCATGTTTGATACTTACAGCTGTTCCTGTACACAAACATTAATAGAAATAGATTTTTATCGGTTTTTCTATTGATTTCTAACACTAACCACAGTACTATATCAGTAAATTGTATCAAATCCTGTATAGGATCTCAAGGCTTTTTCAGGTCCATCATTACCATTGTGTTATAAAGGTTGTCCAGAATTTGCTGGTCTGTCGGGGGCTTCATTAAACAGTTGGTCAAATGAAGTAGCTTTAAATTGTGTGGCTGCATGCAGCCATTATTTGATTTGCAAACCTAAAGGTACTGATGATGCTGGATTTTAATGTGCTATTTGTATAAACTGCATCGAGGCGATGTATAAAACTTTTTGAAATATATTAGCATAAAAATTTACATGTTTCTGCATTAGGAATGTTACAAAAACTGTACTGCAGCTCAGGCCTAACGACTTTGTTAGTATCTGTAATTGTATCTGCATGTAGTGAAGACTTTAAGACTGTCGCCTAAGGAGGCGGTAGAGTTACTCTGAAACAAGAGATGATGTCATGTTAAAATAGTTGAAACCATGTTGACTGTGTGTCAAAGCGCAACTCTGAATGAAGTGTTTCATGCACAATTACCCCTCACAAGTGAAAAGCAGGCCAATAGTCAATTGACGCAACGCTGTCTCTGGGAGGGCTGCTCCTTAAACTCCCAATGCCAGCAATGAGCTGGATCCAGATCAAAGCAATCCCCAAACTGGCGTGAGCTTAGGTAAACGGATTTGGGAAAACCAGGGTTAAGTCCTCTTTGCCATCTCGGGGCCGTGGCAGGTGTTTCAGCATATGATAAAAGTTCCATTACAGCTGAATGACAAAAAAAGAAGAGCATACAGTGTTACAATTTCTTAATCACATTGTCCACTAGTCCATACAGAGATGCACTGCTCCACAGGTTCTCTGTGCTGGAGTAAGGGGGAAAAGCACAGTATGCTACACAAGTGCTTTATATGGATACTTTGACAGGGAAATTGTGTTTTCACCTTATGAATGAGCATCTGTTTTGACATCAGCGTCCTTAAAAGTATTTGTAGGTTAGCAGCGCATAGTTCTAGTTTTAGTTAGCTGGAAATGTTGGTGTCTGAGGATGTTACCATGAGTGTAGCACAGCAGAAATTAGATAGGAACTTTTGAACGGTGTTGCATGTTTAAAGGCGTAGCATTTTCAGGCTTTGAGTTGTGTAGGAATGAAGGATCTAGGCTGTGTGGCTTCTTCTGTCACAAGCGTTGGCTCGACGTTCTCTGTGAAAGAAATGTATTGTTTTAGAAGCCTTTAGTCAGTTTTTATTTGTGACATTTGCCATCTGTGGGGTAGGACTGTACAAAAGGAATGTACGCTTTCATTGGTGGGATCCGTGGTGTTTCTGTCTAACCAGGACCAGAAAGCATAAGAACCATTAAAACTGCATTGACCATTGTTTTTGCACTTGAATAATCTCCACTGACGTGCTTAGATCCTCTCCTGCCAAGAGTTGTCCCAATGGCTGGCAATTAGAGAAAAGAAAAAGTCACACATCTGTCCTCGCGTGTTCATATAACTGCTTAGAAATTAAGACGGATGGTTTTTGTCTCTGTCATATTTGTGGGATACAAAGGGTCAAGGCACCAGCACCATATCGTAGCCTCCGCTAATGCTAACGGGCTGTCAAGGAATGGGATCATGGGAAGAACATGAGTAGATCATTGATCGTCATCTTTGGGGTGCGTGTTTCAGTTGAAATGTGAAAATGTTAGTCTTCTTTTTTAAAGTATGTTCTCTTGGTTGTATTTCTACTTAAGTTTGCCGTTTGTCATATGTACGCGCAGGAACCGTTTCACATAGTGTGGCTGCTGTGATTCCTTGTTTCTAAATACTTTAGTTTCTTCTTGAACATTATTGCCTTCAATGGTCGATTCCAGAGGTTGACGCTTGTTCGGACTGCTGACGCATTTTGAATTAATAACAGCTGTTTAGCACTTAACAAGCTCAGTGATTTTATTTGTTTGCATCTTGATGAGTGAAGGTGACTGTTTACAACATTGTTTGGAAATGCCCCACCTTCCCGTTTTTAACCCTTCTTTTACATGACTATCTTGGTACAATTTGAGGACTCTTTATTTCATTTTAATGTGTTATACACATTTGTGCTGCTTATGGATATGATTGCCTTTCTTGTATTTAACAGTGGAGGGAGGGGGGGGTTATAGAATGTCACCAATGTATATGTATGTACATGTAATGACTTTGGTTTCATCTTGGGAGAGCAAAGCTGATTTGCTGTTCGTTAACGGCCATAGTCAGTTAAAAAAGCATTAGTAGCGATTAGTGAACCCTCTGTAGATTTCAGTTCATTACAGTTTACATTGGTTGTCAGCTGTCAACTTTCCAAAGTAGATGGTCTTTTTGTATTTTTCTTTTGGAAAAAAAATCAGCAGTGATTTATTGCACATTTTTGGATACAGTTCAAGAGTTTTTTGTATCTGCCAATTATAAATTATAAATAAAAAACTATATTCTAAAAAAAACCCAGAGTGACTGTACTTGTTTCATGTATCATATACAGCTTGGAGTCAGTGGTGCCAACAGGACCCTGACCGAGCTCGCTGTGTGTGTGTTAATAGATGGAATCATGGAGGTCTTAAGCAGATTCTCTCCACAGTGGATACAAATTGACAGCTAATCCCACAGCTCTGGTTGCCTAATTTACAATCCAGGCAGCCTTTAAATACAACGTGTGGAGCACATACTCAGGGGAAAGATTAGCAGCAGTACTACCATCCACACTTTAACTTCACTTTAACTCCACTGGAGAAACACTGAGGGAGCGTTTGTGCTGTGGATCGGGGGGGGGGCAGGTGGGGTAATGGTGTCGGGCTTGGACTTGGATCTGCCGAAACACAGTCCGCATGATGATGAGGAGGCCGGCTTTGTTAACGGCGGTGTCTGACAGGCCTCTCCGGGCGTCTGAGGTGAAGATACACAAGTGTTTACTCCCTCAGCCCGGTTCACCATGATTTATTCATAGCACATACTGTTGGTCGCATGTCATATGGAGATGATTCCATGATAAAAGATCTCATCTCTGCCTTCCACAGTTTATCTTTTTCTTTTTTTAATTTCCAGCTTTTCAAACTGTTTATTTCCAACATTTAACTAGAGAAGTTTTACTTTGCCGGCAGAGTGCACTTGTCATTATGTGACATGTCATCTCAGCAGTTTTGAATTTGTCTGCAAATGTTGTGATATCTGCCCCGCTCGCTTTCCCACCTCGTACCCAGGTTGTCGCCCGCTTACCCAGAGTGTTTAACTTAGGAGCCGGTTTTTAGGGGGAGGCTGTCACCTGACAAATAGTCGAATCTGTTGCTGTTTCAGCAAACACGCAGCAAGTGCAGATATTTTTACCAGTGGAAATTGTTTTGCAGATTTTGTCACTTTTATTTAACACTAACATAAATATCAGGCCTGCACGATATAATGTCAGCCTACGAGCCAGATGGATCGGAGTAATGTCAGTGACACGAGCGTTTTGGTACCGAGTTTGAATCATAACAATCGAGAATTACTCTGTCCCAGATAAGATGAAGACTAATGAATAAATGAAGCAGTTATGAATCAGAACCATCACCAGCCGGAGTCTGGAAGCCTCACACACCCGTGGATCTCGCTCGCTTGTTCTGGGGAATTTTTGGCTTCAGTTTCACCTTCAGACAAGCTCAGTTGCATCAGTGATAGATTTGATGAGACAGAAACTGTTGTTTTGATGCTGGACACCTGCAGAATTCTTTTAGCACATTATTCTTTTCCAAACATCCGGCTTATTTGCAGCTAAATGCTCCGCTGTTTGCCGCCATAAAGAAGCCTTTTAATAGGCGCTTACGGAACACAGCTGCCTCCTGTGTTTGGAAACACTCCTGAAAGAGCGGCGAGAGCGAACCGCGGGCAGAAAAGTGAGCTTTGTTCTCAGGTTACGTGTAAATTTAAACCGTGCGCAAAATCAAACACAAAAGTGATCATTTGCGAGCAAATTTATTCTCAGTGTGGTTCTTGGTTTGAAACTGTTTACTCTGGAGGATCCATCCATCACACGTCGGCTGTCTGGGATTGATAATCCATTCCCGCCATCTGGCGCGCCGCGTGGGGCGGCCATTTTTCACCCACAAACAGGGACGATGTTGACAGCTAGAATTAGCCGGCGAACATATATATGGTTTTAAATTGTCGCGCCAGGAAAACATCGGTGGGTCTAGCCGGTAATGATAAAGTCGGGGTCACCTGCTGGCAACAGATGTCTTTCAGCCCAAAGTGAAAGGTTCGGCTCAATTAACGCTTGTGATCTCATGCCAACGGTGCCACGCACCAGCGAGACCCGCTCCTCCTCCATCTATCATGCATTAGCTGCCTCTGAACCCCAATTAGCCCTTTTAGCGGCGGCGCTGCCTTCATCATTTCCAGGTCCCCGGCTCCGTCGGCCACAGCTTCCCCTTGCGCTCGCGCTCGTGCGCCGCTGAAGTTCAAGCTCGGCGCTTTGCGGCCCCACGCTGTCGTGCTGCATGTCTCCACATCCACAGCGCCTCTTAGCGCGGCCCTCTTCCGAAAGCAACACCTCTCCCACACCGAGCAAAGATAGATTTGGGCAAATAAAGCCGATCTAACTGTGAACGCCGAGTTGCCAGCTCTCGTTACTTCTTTCAGGACGGATTCTGGAGGAGCGAGCGTGGTTAATGACCAGAAAATGGCGGCTCCAGATGGCCTCAGCTCCAGGGTGTCAGCAGAGACGAAGCTGGCCAGTTTGATATCTGACCGATAACCTGTCAGGAAAATCTTTTCTGTTGTGGGGGGGTCATCACTTTGCGTCTGTCTATGAATAATAGGCCTAAATGCTTTTCTGTGAATTATTTTTCCTTTGTGTGAAGTTTGACAGCAAAAGAGCTGAACTATCTGCGTGTATAATAGCTCAGAAATTCAGAAATGTCTTTATAACTATAAATGTCATAGGCACATATCATTGGAATGGTAATAACATGCAGGAAGTGCTGTGTCAATATGTGTTTGCGTCAGCGCAGACTGAAGGCCAAGGGGAGCTGTAAGACAAGCATAATTATGTCATTAAAATGAGTGACATATGGAAGTCGGGGGCCACCGGGCAGCAGAGAGCACCCCCCCCCCCCTCTGACAGCGCGGGGACGGAGGAGATGCAGCGGGAACGGGTGGAGGCGGAGCCTCGCGGGCCGCGGCCCCGGAGGCTTCACGCCTTTAAACCGCCGCTTTCAACACCTGTACACAGAAAACGTGGCCACGGCGAAGCGAGACGTGTAATTAATGACGCGCCCGCCTCCAGTCTGTTTGTGGTCCGGGGCCACGTTGCCATAATTCTCTACCCTGATTGAGTCACAGTCGCAGCCCAGACCCCTTGAACCGCCTCTGTCCCACCGGCGCTCACTCATGCAACCGAGACGTTGCGCAGCAATTAGCGCCCCCCCACCTCTGACTGTGCGTCGCTCAGCGGGGCCTCGCCTTCCTCTGCTGCCGGGTTATTCTAATATTCGGCCCCCGTCCCCCCTCGTGCGTCGGCCACGTCAGTTCGGGGCCTTCTGGAAACCCTCCGGCGAGTCGCCGGTGACACACGCTGCGACTTTCAAATTGAGACTCGGCCCGTTGTGGGCACAGGGAGAAGCATCTTAATTCTCTGCGCATATGCCGCCACCACTTCTTTGTCTGATCGCATTTAGCAGGCGAAGTCGGGCTTGTAAATTCTCTTCCTAGATGTATTTTCCGAAGGAGCGCGGTTAAAGCCTCATTTTTCCTGTGTGACAGCGAGGCTCGTGGATTTCATCTCCTTAGTCACAGCTTCAAGGCGGCTGCTTTTGATCTAATCGCTGAAATGTCTGTTAATTGTGCTGCTTTACATCACTGGCAGATATTCATCAAACTATCAAAAGCAAAATAAAATGATTAAGAGCTTAGCATCATCTAGGGAATAGCTAAATTTATGTTTGGGCTTGTGGTTATTGTGTCCTGCCCCAAACTGTTAGGAATCTAAGCCTGTGTGTGAATACAGTAAGTGAAAGCTACACGCGAGGATCTGCTGCGTCCTCCTTCACACCTTTAAACCTTCACTGCATTATCTCTGGTACCGAGCGTAGCAACGTTGGGGTACATCGCAAGCTGCATCTCCAGAAATAGTAAATGACTGAATTAGGTAAGACGCTGATTTGTTGTGGCAGCCTCTGCTTCCTCCTCACTTCCACCGTCTCTTCCAGTAGAAAAGGTGATTTTTTTTTCCGAGCGGCCTGTGCTTCTGAGAACAGGTGATTTGCACTCTGCCACAGGATGTTCACGGCGCGTTTGCGTCGCCGTAAAGCGGGAGACGAAACTGAAGAGCTGCGGCGCGTCGGATAATGCAATCCCAGATATGCTCCGATCATCAGAAACAAACATTTTATTCACCTCCTCTGTATTAGAAAATACTGCCTGAATTGATATCACAGAGGGTCAGTGGGGAAATCTGCTGGTTTGTCGACAGGGTGCACAGGCCCTTCAAAATAAAGTGTTTATCTGCTGTAGACACAGTTTCTCCCTCTGATGGAGGTGATCAGAGGAGTGAGCTCTATCTCTAACATTGATGTAAATCTGAACCAGCACACATGGGTAGCTGGCTTGAAAGTGGGCCTGGAGGGAAGTCTTTTAAAATTACATCCAAACTGAAGGAATTGTGAGGAATATTGGCTGGATAGATGTAGAGCACGAGCGCATCCTTCACCAGCTGATCTCCTGTTATTTCCATTCCATGTACAGACATTAATTAGCCTTTGAGCGACACTGCTCTGACAAACGGGTGATATACATACATATACATATGTAATTGTGTGAGCTCCATTCTATGACACCTCAGGTCATTTAGGATGGGCTAAGTCGGTCTCCTCATGGGTCACATCAGCAAATCTTACTGACGTTGTCTCCATCTAGCCACGGATTCTGTCCGTCTGTCAGTCCGTCCCTCTCCCGCTGAGCTCCTTGCAGCCATGCGGGTTCTGTTCGAAATCCTTCAATCCCATTAGGCTTTGTAAGTATTTCGTTGCCCAACGTCTGTCCGGAACAAGTCAAATAACGAATTCTTGTCCTGAATCTGTCCTTTTCTCTTCTTCCACAAACAAACGTTAGCCTGGGAGAAGAGCAAATCCCTTAAATACACTGTTGCCATGTAGACCGAGATGGAATGTGACACTATAAATGAAATACTCATAATTCATAATTTAGGATTAGCTTTTTAATGGGCGACTCCCAGTCCTGTAATGTAGCGCTCCCTGCAATTGTTTCCAGTTTGTAAATAATGCAGCGCCGTCCTAATGAGTAAAAGTGGCCGTGGGCCATGCAATAGTAATGAAGACAGGGAGAGGGCTCAAGCAGCAGTGAAATAATTCTGTTTGAGGAGAATGGTTAAATATCCACAGCTGTCATTGGATGGATCTGCTGGGATGCGCGCGGATAAAAGAATGTGTTCCTTTATTTATTCATCTCACAAACTGTCAAAAGCTCTAAAGACTTAATCGTTCGCTTAACAGCAGCGTGCAAATAAAAAAAAACAGTGATCACAGGGAGGTTTGATGTGAAATATCATTTACCAGTGGCAAGCTCAGTAATATTTATTTGCATAGCAATAGTAATATGGAAAACATGAATCTTGTGAATCTTTGACATTAATGACTCAGCACAACGTAACCTCTAAAATAATAGAGAGTAGCTTATTTGCATGAGCTCACAGCAAATAGTTTTAAATTGTTTTCTTGAGAAGCGCTTCATCTTTCACTGCTCGGGCCTCAAAGGTCAAAGCAGACTCTTGAATCAAAATCAAACCCGCTAAATGTTGCGCTGATTGAGCATGATGATGAAAATGAGCGCTCGCGAAAAGGGCGCCTCTGTTGTTCCCCGTGCGAGCGAGCGAGAGAGCCTTGAGAGACATCAAGTGGTTTTTGTGGCGTGTGATGTAGCTTCTGAGTAGCGGAAAGTAAATAAACACAAACACGCAGGAGCCAAGAAGCATATTCACAACCAATTTCCCTGTTCTGTGATACGTCGCTGACTGAAGTGAACAGTTAGATTCACGCAACTTAAATCCATGAAAGGCATCAAAAGCCTGTTTGGGGTTCGGTGTGTCAGACTAACTAATGTCTGCTCCTCCTACTGATGTGTGCCATTCAAAAAATCCCCCCAGGAAACACAGCAGCTTAAGGAAGGCTAATGTTCTACTTGCCTCCTCCAGCCTCAGATGTGAGATGCAGAGAGCATTGCCTTCATTCAGGCTGAGTAGAAAGGAAAGAAAAGAGCAGGGACCTGTACGTTGAACTGCCATCAGATAATAACTCAAACATGATGCTGTATTGTTACCTCATCCAACATGAAAAGGGCCCGTCACGATGTTTGCATTATCCTCCATGACCCATAGATGTCCTTGTTCAGCAAGCGATTTAGCTCAGAATCGCTTCTAAATATAAGTCACCTGCTTTAAAATGGAAAATAATAAATCTGTTTTCTGTAGCATGACACTCTGCTGACATAATACCACCGGCTTCCCCCAGTAAACAGTCGGAGGCTGTCATTAGCCTGTGATGCCCTCGCTCTGTTGGTCTCTGCTGTTTACAGAATCACTTACAGAAGATTATTGTTGTTATTAATAATATTATGATTAGTGGATGCTTAAAAGCACAGCACACACACAGGCAAAGACCAAAGTAGATCACCAAAGTTCGGGCCCGGTACAGTACACCACTGCAGGTGCTTTGGGGGTATTTTAGAAATACATAAATTCAAATCCTCTGCCGGGAAACGTCTGTAAACCCACATTTCAGCTGAGTAAATATGCTGTGTGTAAAGCGTTTGCATCCGTGAATCACAAAGGTAAAAGTCTGTCAGCTCCGGTGAACTGCCTAGATCTTAACGAGGGAGGAGACAAGAGGAATGTGGAGCAGACGTGGGCGGTATTTAAAACTACATATAAATAAATAAAAGTGGAAATAAATAAATAAATAAACGAATGCCTCGCTGCATCACCGGGCCGATAGCGATCACCTGCAAGACGGATCCAACCACAGCGAATGGAGAACAAGCTGATTAATTATCGTAGTTTTTTCCACTTAGCGCAGATTTCTATCGCGTGCTTCTTTATCCCTGATGGAATTACAGGAGCATGTTTATGTGCAGTCTGTCCCACTCGCTCCAAAAAGACGAAGCCGAAGTGATATCGGATTAAAAGACATTCGCGTTTCCTTCCCCTCGTCATTTTACAGACCCGATGCTTTGAATGCCAGCCACAAAAGAGTCATTTTCAACTTATTATTCAAACCGAGCTTTCAAAAAATATAAAAGGCACCCGCGAAAGTGTGGCTTCGCAAAGCTGCTATTTCCTGCCACTCACACAAGAACAGGAAAGAACAATTTCATTGTTCGTTTTGCAGCGGTTTCTTCCTCCGAAGTGGATAAAATACCCCAGTATTCACCTGTAAAGTTCAGGAGAATGTGGAGCCGTGAAAAGAAAGCAGTTAGAGGCTGACATCCTCATCATCGCTGATGTAACCGAGCGGGTTCCGTGTGAATGCGTGTCAAACTGGAACGACTCTGCAACAATGAGGCGCGTTTAACAACATGATACTTCATCAGCCGCGCGTCCGACTGGGCCGAAGCCGCCGCTCGGCGGGCGCGAGCCGGTGATTTCAGGCGAGGTGAGAACAGCGGGGCGGCTGTGAACGACGGAGGTGGTAACGAAGGGCAGCGCACGTGAAACTAAGATGAAACCGGAGCCCAGATCAGAGGACGGAGTCGAGACCCAACGATTGTGCTGCTGCTCGTTGTGCTCTGCTCCTCGTGCTCGTCCTGTCTGGCCTGAAGCCGGTGACGGAGCTGCTCCTCACACCGCCTTCCATCCACCGTCACTCTCGTCGCTCTCTCCGTCTCACCCACGCCCTTCGACGGGCCTAAATCATTGACCCCGCCGTGTGCCGGGGTTGCAGAGGAGCGAGGAGGGCGAGGAGGGGGTGACGTGGGCCGTAGCCGGTTCGTGCAGGCGTCTTAAATTACGCATGGCGACGTCTGCGGGAGAAATCAAGAAGCCTTCACAAAGAAAAGGCTTCTGTTCAGGCTTATTTCGTTTTTAGAAGAATAATAAAATGTAAAAACACAAGGTGGAGCTGGATGTGACAGATGTTTTTCACACCATGAAAACATCTGTCTGCCATGTCTTCTCATTAGGTTGCACCTTTAGCATTTATTAGACATAATTCACATAATATGATATTTGGAGTAAAATATTGTTGACATATTGTCTTTTTCATCACTGTGTGGCTCACAGGTGATCAGAGCAGGTGTGAAATATTGATGACATCACCGTCAAACTGACGGACCTTCAACCCGTCCTCGGCCACGGAGCTGCCAGCGGTTCCGGGGAGCGTTCAGCGGCGCCTGGGTCACGCGGCCAAGGTGTGAACCTTGGTTCCGTGCGTTTGGATCAAGCCGCCGGCGCTGGTTCTGTCATGCTTCTGCAAGTGCGAGCGAGACAAACGAGCAGCTCTGCAGTCAGATTTACAGCAGCTGAAGCCCGTTAAAAGAGCAACGCTCTCACCGCCACCGAGGAGGTTGGACCTCTGCAGGAACCCGAGGCGTCCTCCACGGTACCAGCTGGTGCCGCCGCCCGTGCCCGTCCCGCTCCGCGAGTATTTTTAGGTCGTTGGAGACGCGTGGAGGCCATGTTGCCCAGAGTAGCGTCGGTGGATGTGTCATCCCGCTTCTGCTAGTTGTCACGTCACTCCTCATTAGTTGCCGTGGGCGCGTGTGCGGAGTGGATTGAAGGCTGCGCCTGGTCAAGCTGTGCTGTTTACACCTCAGTAATAAGAAGCCAGAAAAGCCTTAATGCACAGCAAAATGCAATCGCCGCTCACCGCCGCGTAGTGAGAACGTGAGCACTGGGATGCGCCCGGGGTTTAGTAATGGGAAGCTGCAGGCTGAGGGTCTGGCTTCGCGGCGGCGTGCGTTGTAGGACGTAGCTGAGCGTCTGATTGGGGCGAGCGCCGCCGCGCTGAACGGCTTCATTATCAGATCAAGCCGTGGGATGCGCTCGCTCTGGCGCATCGGATAGCACGGATGCTGAACGGGCCGTCGTCCTTTAATTCTCACGAACCCGCCTGGGGCGGCTGGACGTTACTGAGCCGCTCAGGACCAGCTGTATTATTGCAACAGCTCTGCACAACGGCGCCTTGAGATGCGAATCCCATTCGGGCCTCTCGCACTTTGAAACATTCGCGGGAAGTTCTTCCTCTGCGATAGCGCCGGTGATTTAATGCGCTTTAAAATGCGATGCTCAAACCTGGCAACCTTGTCCTTCTCTGCCTTCTGAGGCTGTACAGTACTGAAAGGAAACACGCCAGCGCTGAAGCTCTAGTTTTGTATTTTAGGAAGGATGCTGCAGTGAAGATTGATGGGGCTGCGTGTCACTGTCTCTCCGTCTTCACCCCTTCTCGATATATTCCTTTCTCTTTGCCTTTCTCTCCCCCTTTGTGCCTGCTCTTATTCGGGCTGCCTGCTTTGGAATTCTTGCTGTGTTCCTGCTGTGGTATTGCGGCGCCTCATTCACGTTACCTGGTGTCACAGTCTTGACTTGGCTTCCCTTTGTTAATCGGCGGTAAACAACATGGCTGTCTGGGGACTCTGCGTGGCGCAGGGACATATTTTTACCCCAGCAAAATAAAAAAAAAAAAAAAAAAAAACACAAAACAAAAACAACAACACATGATTAAAGATGATGCCTCTCACACTCCACTTTGTGCACGGTGATAAAAGGTGCTCAGATATCGCGGTGACAGGTCAAAGCAATGCACACAGCTAATTGATGCTGCCTCAGAATTTCACGGCGGCAGAAAGAGGCGTCTGGCAGTTTCACATCGTTAACGTGCGCACGTATTCTCGCGGGCGCGGCGCCGGGTTCTTCTCTGTTCTAATGCTCCAAGTCAAGCAATCACTTCCATTTAGCACCTACCTAAACCGTTAAAAAAAGGGAAAAAAAGGTCAGACGCCACGAGTTAATGTTCTAGTTCGCGTTGTGGCGCGTGATTCACGCCGTTCAGCTCAGCAAATATTTAGCTTTGCTTCAGGCGATATCTGGTGTCTGAAGCAGCCTCGTTTCCTCACTAATGTCAACTCACTTTGCTAAAGAACCCGATTTCTGATTTGGGGGAGATTTTGACATTTGTTCTCCTAAACCTGAGTCAATTCCAGGTCAACGTCATTTGTGAGAACCCGCAGGAGTCCAACACAATGTAGACACAGATTAACAACTAGAGTGGGAAAAAAAGGGTATTGGTGGCTGAGATTCTAATGGCCTTCCTAACGATTCATGGAAATGGCAGGGTCATTCAATAGCAACCGCACAGCTAATAGAGAATAGATCCGCAATAGACGCCTTGCTGATTTCAAAATGGACCCGTTAGAATAAAACATTCACAGCCCTGTCGAATATATACTTCAGCACAGCGAAAGTTTGTTTACGGGAATTAATGAAAAACTGCAGAAGCAGATCAACAAAGCTAAAATTCATAAAGTCTAATCTCAATATAAATGTTTTTTTATTGCAAACAAACCCTATGGCACATGTTTAACATTCAGCTGAGGTGTGTGTGTGTGTGTGCGTGTGTGCGTGTGTGTGTGTGTGTGTGTGTGCGTGTGTGTGTGCTGTGAGAGCCCTTTCAGCTGATTAAATATGTGAATATATAAAAATGACAATTCTCAGCACAGCTGCAGATAGTCGGCGGGTCCGTTCCGTGGGGAACCGCCAAGCTGTTCCTGCTGCATTCAGCACCACGCGCCGTGCAGCACGAGGACGCTCCAGCGCCATTGGAGGGGACTTCATGTCATTTGTGGAATCAGATTTTCCCCCCGTAAAGGCGGGCCACTCGGCACGTTCCTCGTACAGAGAGGGGAAAAATCCCAGAGGGCCGTGGAGTGTTTGGCTTTCAATTAGCCCCCCCCCTCACCCAACCCCCCCCCCCCCCCTCGCTCCTCTGGCTCCACCGTTCGCCTCCGTCTGATGGCGGCGAGACGGCGGTCGCTCTTACGTGGCGTCCCCATCAGATGCGTGGGAGCCGGATGCGAGGAGCGGAGGCCGGCGACGGCCACGTATCAGCAGCACCTGTCAGGAGGACGGTCCACGTCGTTGGCTGAATAAACAGAACTCGCTCTGGGAAGACTATTCATGCCGTGTGTAAATCTACGCTAAGTGCTGCTCGTGCGCGGCGCTGCCTTGTGTGTGAGGCCGTGGCGCATGCAGGCCGAACCCCACCTGTCTCTTGCTATTACTAATAGAAAACACGGACATGCAGCCCGGGGCGCTTCATTTGTTTCTCCAGAGCGAAGCAAAGAGACAGATGTCATTCACAGGCATATTTGCCTTGGGACGCCGGGGTGGGCGGCCTGACATGAGGCTAAGTACGCCAGAGCAAACGCGGTGCGAGCGCCGAGGAAAGGGCGCGCGCGCGCGCCTGGGTTAAGGTCGCGTATGAGTGTTAACCAAGACGTCCGGGCGCCACTCGCCGCCACCTGAGCGCTCTCTGCACACGAGCCGCGGTTTCAGCCAGCGCCGCCTGCCTTCCAGGCGCTGGAGTGGTGCTGCAGACCTCCTGCTGTGAGCACACACGCTCCCGCTGAGCCCATCTGCAAGCTCAGCCCCCAGTACAGACCCCCCCCCCCCCCCCCCACACACACACACACACTCATCAGCTCAGTGAACGTGCGTCAGACGTGCCCCCGAATCTCCTCGAACACAAAGAACCTCTTAAAGGGAGCTGACTAGTTTACGCTGCACTCAATTACCTGTATTTGATTATCGGCGTCTGTGCTAATGCGCCTGTCGAACAGCTGTTGGTGAGAAGCCGTCTTCCAGCTCACCAGTTCACCGCCGTCGGCTTCTTCCTCGGCTACCGTGTGTCTGATCGTGGTGGCTCTCGTTGTTTTCCCACCTTCCATTTTTCTCTTCATCTGTTTCTGCCCTCGTCACGTCTAATATTTGCCACTTGTGAACTTATTCACATATTTCTTTTACGGTGCATAATAAAGTGCAATCAGCTCGGATGCGCCGAAGAAGCTTCAGGTGTGAAGGTGTTCATCAAGCAGCTACATCCGATGGCATGGGGAGCAGGCGGAGGCGCGGCTAAGCTGGTATTCTCCGGGGTTTACGCAGGATTTTCACAGTGGAAAATAGTTGTAGCTGTCACATGCTGAATAAATGGTGAAAAGAAGAAAAAGAGGCCTATATCCTCAAAATGAATGAAAGCCGTTAATGCTTCGCCAGCTGCCGGTATGTCATAGAATATAAATCATAATTTAGTGAACTAAAGACAAGCAAACAGACAAAAAATGAAAACAAACATGGCCAAAGTGTGAGGCTGTTAATTATTTGGTACATGGCAACAGAAAATTCAAAAACTCCAAGTGATATCAGAGATGAAATTATTTAGCTTGTCTACTTCAACAGCAGTAGTACAGTATGTGGATGCACAGTATTATCACCACACACACACACACACACACACACACACACACACACACACACACACACACACACACACACACACACACACACACACACACAGCCACTATCACACATCACTTGTCTGACAGACCAGGCAGCTGTAGCCTTCCACCACTATCCCATTTTTTCCTTGTCTTTTCCACCCTCTGTATGTCTGTCACTCTATCGCGCTCTCCCGCGCCTCTGAACTCCCCTTCTCCCTTCCTCTTCCTCTTCCTCCCTCCCCGCTTGTCACCTGCCTTCACCACCTACACGGCAGTCAGCTGTACATAGCAGCCAGATAACACCGAGGCCCGGACAGTCAGACACCTCATTTATCAGCTCGTGCTCCAGTTCCTCACTGTACTGCCACAATCCTGCAACAGGCTTTGCACAACAGGGTGCTTGATCATCTTGAATAAATTAGGTTATGGATTCTAAAAATAAACAATAAAGAAGAGAGTTAGCATTTATTTAATCTTATTTAGCTACAATAAAAACTAAGTGAATGACAAGATGCTTTTAAATCACACTTCTATAATAAATAAATGCTAATGCACTGGCTCATTGTAGATTAGAAAATGCTGAGGCCCACTGATGTAAAATAAATTATACAGGCTTGTTAAATAATCTAATTTCTGTTCCCTCTGTGCAAATATTCTCTTGATATTCAAATAAAGGCAGTTATTAGGGAGGTTTCACCGCGTGGTCCTCACTGGAGGTGTGTGCACTGCATCCTATCAATATGCAAATCTTGGGTTGTGGAGGACCCGCGGTGGCATCGCTGTAACCTCTTATGTAAAGAGCCCAACCTGCGCGGAGAACAGCCAGCCTCCATCCGGTAATGAAGCCGGGCGGCTGTGCTTTCTCGCACAGATAAGTGTAGAGATAATGTGCGAATCAGCCCTAATTTGGGGCTAAATTGGCGCGGGTACACTTCCCTCACATCACCGGGCTCCGTTGAAATTCTTGCCGCATTTCCTGTCTTCAAAAGGCCTTTATTTTTAGATGCCAAACCACATTTGTCTCCTTTGATAAGTCGACTTTACATCCAAGTATGTTTCACGAGCAGAGCCCCCGTTAAGAGTTTTCCAGTCAGACTTGATAAATCAGCCACAGTCATGTCTGCTCACAGGCATTTCTCATTTTGTAACACTCTCGCTAAATCACAGAAGTCAGTTGGTGTTTAGACACTCAGGAAGCTGCACTTACTATAAAAAATTAAATCACAATCATCAAGTTATTCGTGTGTCATTACAATGGTTCAACTTCTAAATGTCATCAGCGTTTATTGAGAAACAAAGCAGAATTATTTATTTTTATCTTTCAGTGGCTCAATGGAGCTGCAGCTGACGTGTCCGATGACCCAGACTCTGGTTGGAGTGGACGCGGGCGAGGTCACCGTGACCCTGAACGCTGGTCTTTAGCCACCGCCATCCAATAACGTCATCCTTGAGTCCAAGTGGACATAAGTGTCACATTTGAAGAAATGTTCCCGACGCCTTTTGAAATATCACATTAATGAGAGCGTGACGGGCAGCGCGGCTCTGTGTGAGGTGACAGATGGGCGGAACAGGAGGAACCTGCACCCACCACGGGCTCAGGCGGCTTCTGCAGCGCCGCACCCATGCCCTCAATCACCTGAGTCGACTTCTCCCACCCTGTCGGCCCCACCCTCCGTTGCGCAGCCTCGTCCATCCATCTGATTGACAGGTTATGAGCAATCCCAGCCTCTAATAGAGACACTGGAGAGGGCAGTTCCTCGGCACAGTTATCAGATCTTTTCTGGAGCGATGGGGGTTATCGCTCCTATAGAATAAAGCAAACAGGGAGGGGGGGGGCATTTAGTATGTAAGGTCAGACATCAGTTATGTTTGGGAGGGAAAACTCATATGGCAGCTATGATCTGGTTAATGGTGGTGATAAAACTGAACAGACGCGGCCACTGTACGTCTCATAACGAGCGCGGCGAGGACAAAGACTCGCTAATACTCTATTGACATTTCCTGCTCCGCTGTAGGTTCGCTCCCTTTGTTCCAGGTCCGGCCTCGCGGGGAAAGTAAATTTACCCACGAAGCCTCCGCGGTGAACAAGTAAACCTTCATTATTGCAGATTCTGTCGACCCACAAATAACTTTACACCAGAGACAGAATGATTGATACTCTTCATCATCTCTGCCTCCCTCTCCGCCCCCCCTAATTCAATTCCGAATAACTGTGAAGCTGTGTCACCCATACCAAGGATCTCGCCAATGGAGCCACGCTATTGATCCGCAAACACCTCAGAACCTTATGCATTTTTTCCAACGTGAATGAAAAGAGTGTGAAAAAAAAACAGACGTCTGAGATGAAGGAACAGAGCAGGCTGGGAATTTAAATAATGAATGGGAGCACATGTAACTTACTCTTCACCTTTCACATAGGGAGCATCATCGCAGATAAATGTTCTTAATTTTAGCCACACATTCTAATGAACCTGACCCCCCCTCTCACACCCACGCACAGACTCCCAGCCTTCATTTCAGCGTCCTTTTCCTGGGGTTACTACCAGTCAGCATCCTTCCCGGCTCCTGAATAGTCATCGCTTTTCCAGCCACAGCGGTATAATCGGCCCCCGATCAGGAAGCCCCCGGACTCCGAGCGAGAGAAGCACTTTTATGCAGAAACGCCCAACAGCTACAGCCTCATCCCCCCGCTTCCAGGGCGGCGGGCGCGGCGTGGAGCGCCGCGCTCGTTTAACGCAGCGCTGTTGACGGTTGCTCGCAGACCCTCAAGTCTGTGTACAGTAGAGGTTCAAATTTATCACATCAAAGACGCCGCAAATTGCTACATAATTCAGTTCAGGGGGATTTTGCCAAGGCTGCACAAAAAGTGGGATCGGGGGGGTGGGGGGGTTAGGGGTGGCGTCTTAATTTCATGAGAAAATGAAGCGTTTATTGCACGGTATCATTTGAGGCGTTTTTGCTCAACAGAACAAAAGTTTTCAGCCCTTAATCCAAAAGGAAATCGGTTTGAGTTATGCCTGTGCTCCCGCGTGATGACCACCTGATTGTGTTTGCTGCTCAGCGGAGATGACAGTTCCCACAATGCTTTGCTCAAAGAGCTTAGCTCAGCAACCAAGGAAGAAAAAACAAAACTGAAAAAAAAACCTCAGCCGTGACTCCGAAGACACACCCAGGAATACAACATCTGGCTTAGTCCCGGAGTCCTTATCTGTCCCATCGTATTCATTCACACAGACGTCCGCGCCGCAATTTAGGCGTCGTTTTCGAATCCGATCCCCCCTGACATTAGGGTGCAAACTTAGTTTATGATGGGGCTGCGTGTGATTTAATATTACCGGATGACATAATGCGTTTAACAATCCACCCGGGTAAATATTATCAGTGAGGAATGGCTCATAAAGTGTCATCAGTCTGTGGCAGCGATGCGCAAGTGTGAGATTAGGTGACGTCAGAGATGAGTAACTGACCTGATTAGACCACTTTGATAAACAGCGAGAGGATTGTCTCTCACGCTCACCTCATCTGGCGAGCGCGCCGCTCTCCTCTTGTTAGCTGCTCCAACGCCACAGAGCGTTTGCCTGCATCTGAAATCGTCCCCACCTTCACACAGACTCAATTAGTGCCAGAAGAAGAAGTAAAATAGCCCGATAGAAACGGATCCGCCGCTTTTTCCGCGCAGCCCGGAGTCACCTAATTCAGAACCTCTGTGTTTGTACATCCCACATCTCCTAATGTCCCCGCCATAATGTAGGATGAGGGTGAATGTAAATGAAAAATGCATAATTCATGTTCCTACGAAGGCATCGAAGAGTGTGGCTGCAGCGCGAGGAGGATGCACATCAAGGGGAATAAAGACAAAGCGCACCTACACAATTTATTATCAGTTTTATTGATTTCTCTCCTTCTTTGAGTTTGGGTGGGGAGGCTGAGTGCAACTCTATTGTACCCAGAATCTATTTTTCCCGCTTTCAAAATAAGTTATGTGAAGCAAGTCAAGCGCCCGACTTAGGCAGCCAATGTTTTCCCACCTCTTCCCTTAAAAGGGTGCACACGAATAACAACGAGGAGGGAGTCAAGATTTAAAAATGGAGCCGCATCACCGTCTCCCGCCACCTCGGCGTGATGATTTACGACACGGCTGGAGAATTGTACGTAATGATTCAGCATGTTGATCAACACTTTGCACGATGAAGACGTAGCGCAGAGCGGCGGAGAATAGACAGCGGAGCGGATCGATTACTCCGTACCTGCAGCCCGAAGCCTCCCGGCGCCGCCCACGACAGGCAGACGGGGCCTGGACGCACTCCGCTCATTCTTATTGTGATAAAAAAAATGAAAAGGGAAATCAATCCTGTGCATTTTAAAGGACGTCTCACAGGGGGAGCAGAGGCCTCGCTGTCATATTTCAATATTGCCTCGCGATTCACGGGGAAAGGCCCACCAGGAAGACGCCTAAATAATTAAGCAGCCGCTTGGTCACGAGGAGCTGTAGCTACAAAATGAGCAATTACTCCGTTCCTCCTGGGACGCGAGGCCGTTTATGGCGCTGGGTCAAAGGGGAGGCGAGCTTCACAGGGCAAACCCGCATCAAATTGGTCCATTACTGATTTATCATACACAACCTGGGCTGATGTGAGATGGGAAAGAGAGAGGCCTTGCAACCATCATTAGACAGGAAAGGCAAGTTTACACAGAGCTAATGTTTCTGACAAAACATCAATGACCCCTTCATGTCAAATCACTTTGAATTTTTCATTTCTTGAAGGCAGTTATAGATTTTTTTTTTAAACAGAACCAGTCAATGAGATCGTTGCCCAACATCTCGCCTCGTTCTCCGCCACACGTCCTCTCGCTCTGATTGTAGGCAGCAGGAGAAAAGGTCAAACGTTTGTCTCCGGTGCTGATGGAGAGGAACGGCCTTTCAACGGGATGAAGGCGGGAACGGGACGATCTCAATCTGCTCATTAACAAGTGTTTTTAAACGCTGATCTCTTCATTACAGCGGGAGGGATGGCCGTGCGTCCGTGGCCCGAGCGAGTCCGAAGGGCACGGACATCCTTCAGCGTTAGAGCTGGAAACGCACGCCGCGACGGCAGGAAGCGAAGCCAAACACAGGCCGCTATCGCTTCACAGCGCGCCTTGTAAAAGTCTCCGTCTGTTTCCTGAATTGGCCCGAGGAGGACCTTGCTCCAGACGTGAACCCCCCCCCCCCCCCCCCCCCTCCACTAACCCCAGGTGCCTCGTGCACGTCAATGTGTCTGCAGCGACAACGATCCGTCCCCTTAATCAGAGGCAAATCTTATTTTCAATAATTAGCAGACAGACAAAAAGGAGCGAAACCTCATTTTCCCACGAGACCCGGCGCGTCTGCGTGATCGATATAATGAACGTCTAATGGCGAGGCCGCGCGGCTGCGGCAGGAAAACATTAATAGGGAATTAAAAACTTGTCAGACCTTTAACATGCTCTGGTTCCCGCCCGCTTTCAAACCACGTACACTGAATGAATGTGCTTTGCAGATATGTTTAGTTTGAAGGAATGATGAGCTGGTCAGTGGAGAGTCCCTTGTTGTGTTAGTAAATCTTTTCGATCTTGCAACAAATCAATGAGCTCCGGTGAAGCTGTAGTTCTGGGGGGTTCATTTTATTATACTATGGGACGGACGGATGTCGTAGAGGGTTTAGTGTTAACTAAGCTACTCAAAGGACAAAAGAATGTCATTTAAAGCAACGCTGCTGTTGCTTTGTATTCAGCTCGTCTGCTTGTTTTACCTTTTATATGCTGCACTTGTGCCAATACTGAGTGTACATAACCCACAGTGACAGGAACCCTTGGAATCCAGAGTGTGAGACACATCATAAATGCTTATGCATCTTCGGAGGATATCAGCCCCTGATTAATGCAGCGCTCTCACAGCACGCTGGCGGGAGTGCAGTCGACGTCCATGAAAAGCAACAGTGATCAAGAAATAATTAAAGATGGTAAAAGGTGAATATGATTTCGGGGATCTGCCAGTAATTGGGCACATGAAAGATACTGGCAGGGTGCATCTCTGCCTTATTAGGCTCTAAAGTGAAAGTTAATGCATTTCAAGCTGGTGCCCGAGCGCCTGGAGGAGGGCCGTGGTCCCCCCCCCCCCCCCAGCCCACAGGGCTGGTTGTACGCCCCCCCCACCTTTAACTCAGAGAAACAGGTCCATCATAAGTTAACAGAAAATCTATTCTAGTGAAGCATTTTGCATCCAAGAAATAGGATGTTTTGAGTAATATGCAGTGAGACTTAGATGAAGCAGTTTAATGACGTCCCACTTCTGAGAATAAGAACTCCTCTCACAGACGCTATTCATGCCTCAGACGGTACGTCTATTCCGTCCTCGTGAACTTGATATCGCAGCAAGGCCTTAAGGGCATTTCTATAAAATTGGCAACTACTTGAACTCAAGGATGAACTGATCAGATTTTTCTGGCCAAAGGTCAAAGGGCAGAGTTTAAGCCACAGTGACCTCATACGTGCCTCGTGCTTGGCTCCACCGTTTGCCACAAACAACCGGGGGTCATTTCACCGCGTGCACGCCGTGAACGAGCTGATTTAGAGTCAGGGCTGACATGTCGACGACCTTCAGAGTCGTACGGTTACACCTGTAGGTGTTAGTGCTGCATATTAAACAGTCAATGAGAAACTGTGTCTACGGCTACAGAGCCACAATGACTAATTACCTACTGTATTTCTGACACCTGCAGGTTTAGTTTGCTTTCTGTAAACACTGTTGTCCTTGACAAGTCTTTTTCTATACAAATTAAAAAGCAGCTACTCCACTCAATGTTGATAATCTTGATAACAAACATTTATACTAGCTTCAGCTCAGTAAACAGATCAATGAGCTATCCAGAATCAATGCTACTGAGAAAATCCTTCCCAACTGAGAGGAGCTTTGAAAGACCCCACGCTATGGTGACATCACATCCTCAGCAGACAACAGCAACAAAACCAGCGCAGGAGTCATAAAGTCCAAACATGAATGCAATTGCAAATATTCTAAAAAGCAATGGAATAAATAAAAGAATCTTGGAAGTCATGAATGTCAACGTTAACACACTCACAAC
Source organism: Betta splendens (assembly GCF_900634795.4). NCBI lineage: Eukaryota > Metazoa > Chordata > Actinopteri > Anabantiformes > Osphronemidae > Betta > Betta splendens. Next base: position 16,638,246 of record NC_040884.2, on the reverse strand, counting down.
AGAAAAAATATGCAACAAGAGCTTAAAACGAAGTAAGCAATCAGAAACAAATGAAAGGGAAATGAAAAGCTTTTCCATGCATGCACATGTTTCTGTACAGTAGCAGTGAAGGTCAAAGCACAGACGAGATCCATTCAATAAATATTGGGAAAGGAGGCCAGAGGTTGACTGGAGACATGGAGTGCAACAATGGTATAAAGAAGCAGCCACTGACAGACTGAGTGGAGACTTATTAGCTCAGATCACAGCCAGTCCTAGCTTCACCTACTGAATATGGTCTGGTTGAATTACCTCAGCTTCAGGCACACATCATGTAACACAGCACGGCGTCCTGCCTCATCTTCCATATCTGCCCTTATGTTCCCACTGGGAGGCAACATGAGGTTTGCTGTGTGTCTACTATAAACACTGCATATGTTGCAGCTGCACGGCGTGATTAAAATTCACCAGTGCTTGCTGGGTATTTGTGCATTGCGCTGCAGCAGCTTGAAATATTCTAATCTAAAAATCTATTGCCTAATTAGCTCTTGTGATTGAATTAATGAAGGGAGCTGAAAAAATACCTTTAGAGAAAGCTGCAACTTTCAGACTTGAAGGCGATATACGGTGGGGCACGCTTATTTACTGGGAGACACACAGTGGGAGCTGTCAGTCAGAGGGGCGGGGCCTCGTGCCGGGGTTCTCTGCTTCTCCAGCCTTCAACAACAAAACACAAAGTATGAAAATATTATTTAGCTAAACCAGCCTGCTGCTCCATCAATTGGAGCTAATGGGGGCGGCATGTGGGGTAGCGGTTAGCACTCACAGTGAGAAGGTCCTGGGTTCGATCTTATTGGCTCCTAGGTAATGAGCGAATAAGGATGGAGCTTCGTCGTAGGAGCCTGCAAAGGTCAAACTGCCCCCCACAACTAATGGAATTAATGAAAGCAGTTTGTCTGCAGCCCAAATCAGATTCCCCTCCTCTACCTCAGCTCTTTGTGACGCTCTTTACCACAGACCCACTAACTGTGAAACTTGAGGACCTAAGCTGTTTCCGCAGTCTCTCCTTCCCTGCTGAATTGCATCAAATCACTTTAATAAAGCCAGAAATCATCTCGGAAGAAAGGAAAAAATTAAATTAATGGCTTCTGTATACACGGAAACAAAAGATAACAATAAAAGGTACCACAGCAATGGGACGTGATTGGATTATTTCCTGCCAGCGTATTTTCGCGGTGGGGCAAGATATTGCAGCCCGTAATATAAGCAGGAACTCAGCAAAGTTTGAAGTGCTGCGTGCAGATGGAGACAAACAAAGGCGGCAAACAGCTTAGAGGCCCAGAGTTCCACCTAATGGACTGTGCTCTGAAAGGTGTGGAGAAACAAGCTACTGAGCCCATCAGGGTCACTGCTTATCCCATTTCCCTGTGGTCCAGCCTGAAAGGACTTTCCACCCGGCGTCCTGCGAGCTGCCGTTAGCATGCGGTCGCCTCCCTCTGCCGATCAAACGATTGTCTCCCAGCGTGGACGGGGGGACGGAGGGACGCCCGGGGGCCGCGCCATCCTCAAGCTGTTTGGACGGGAGTCAGTGGCTCCATGGTTTCCTCAATGGACGCAATCATCAGCCGTGCAGAAGGAGCCTGCGCCGTCGCACAGAGGATTATTTCAGCAGAGGAGGGGATCTGAGTGGAGGTTTTTCACCGGGTGTTTACAAAAGAGACGGGGGAGAAAAAAAAGGAAAAAGCCTAACGACTCTAAAGACTTGAATCATCCAGTCGATATTCTGGGATTTCACCTGGGGGGTCCTCCGCCGTTGTGTTTCTCGCTACTGACTCACAGTATGTGTATGGAACACTGCTAAGTTTAGACTTGTGTATGTTTTCCCCACAAACGAATCTAGTTCGTAATTGGCAGATGCAAGGGGTGAAATATTGACTGCGTGTGTGTGTGGAAATGTAGTTATGGGTGAGGGTGTCTGTGTCTGTGAGCGTGTGTGTATTTGTTTTTGGCTGCTATCCTGGTTTCATCTCAGTGTGCTACCAAGGAGACATAAGCCACTTTCATCTGCCTTGTGTTCCAAGTTTCTTTGTGTTCCTAATAAAAGACAGGAAGTTGAGTCGAATCAAATTTTATCACCACACTGGTCTCTAATTGAAGCATAACGACGGTTCAGTATATGTGGGACCTCTCCTTAACATCCGTGCCAGACTCATGCATACATACGTGGAGTACGGTTTAGCTCTGGCCGTGCGGGACGAGCGCTAGGGAAAAGGTGAATTCCTGTTTTGTAAAACACAAGTTTGATTGTCAGTCGAGGGTCCGCGGAGCCCGTGTTACAGCCAGTGAGGGACCAGGAACAACATGCCGGTGCATGCAGGATACAGGGTAGAGCGCTGAGGCGTCGGCTGCGGGGGCCCCGGACATTTGAAAAAGGCATAAGACCAAGAATCAACAGGAAACAGAATTATGAATTTTTGAAATTGTTTTCTATTTCCCACAACAAACAAATATGTGTAAATGTTTACTGTCTGCAGCGCAGCGGACGTATAGCCCAAGGCCCAAGGTCAAAGGCTAAGCAAAGCTGGGACTGTCCTCCCGTGAAATACACAGTTATAGATTATAGATGACGACAAGTCATGCCAAAGTTTGCCTGGAAGACTTTGGGAAAACAAAACCAACGATTATCCCACAGGCGCCCCGGGTTTCAGTCCTGGATACGAGTTTTGGACGTGACAATATGTAAGACTTGAGCCTCTAACCCTAAGACACTGGACAAAGCTCTGTACATGATGCATTATAGGACGGACAACACAGTTACTCTGGTATATTAGACACTAGATCAAATTAGGCAGGAAGCTTTTGTAAACAAACCAAGGATGATGTGCATCTATTCTATGCTAATTAGATGAAAGCTCCTGCATATTCCATTAAGTCCGACTGGAATCATAATTATGGTTTCTTCACATCAAATTTAATACTTGTCATAGAAGAAACAGTGCAGGTGTCGCTAATGACATCAGCAACGACTTTGTTCTATTCAAGTGTGCCAGTAAGCGATGACAGCGTGACAGTGAGTCAGCACGAACGCGTCCAGGACCCTGAACGCAACGCGGCTAAATAGAACCCAGCCATTGTTTTTCTTTTTTTTTCCTACTGTGACATGTCAAATGTCTCGCGCGAGTCCTGCTCGTCGCTCCTCTTTGTGGTCCAAAATAACATCAAAGCGATGTTTCTCCAACTCGCCGGAAAACTATTTCCGACGAAGGAAGGAGAGAGCAGGTACCGTCTCTGTCGGCGCACCTGGACGCGCTACCTCTGCGTTTGATTGGCACGGGCTGGCAGACGGAGCCCTGGCGCGGGAACAGACAGACAAAGGTAAACACAACCACCGCCGCGGACGCGCGACGGGGACGCGCGACTCACGCGGCTACGCTGACATTTGCAGCCCCGCAAGTTTTGGAGCCGTTTAATTGGCTGCAGCTGATGAGCTAATTAGCCACTTAGCCCGTTCCATACTGTTATAGATGCAGACGGCAACAAAATGAAGGGCAGAGACGCGTGAGGTATAAAAAGAAAACAATATAAATAATTAAATAAATAATAATTAAAAACATACTGCTACAGTGTCACAGTATATTTGTCAACAATATTAATTCCTATTATTAAAAAGAGAAGGAAAAAATTGATAAAGCAACGACATCATTTTAGGCTTCAGTTTTAGGAAAAACAAGTGCTGCTGGAAAACGTTCAACAACTAACAGAAACAACCTCAGCAGCTTTTAATACTGGGATTGTCATAATTATTCTGTATGTTTAGTGGAGGTGTGAGTCAAATTTTAAAGGAATAGCAGCAGGTGAGAAGTTTAATAGAAAACGGCTGCTGAGAGCCTCCATCCATCCACTGGTAGGATGAAGCTAACGTGGACCAACTATTGACTTTAGTCGTGAGTTGGGGAGATGCATATTTCGGAAGTTGAGATGATGGACAGACACAGCTTTAGAACTGACTGCATATATAGAAATACTTGGCTCGCGGCTTCGTCGGCCTGGCATCATGTGAGAACGTCGGTATGGTGCATGTTGACTATTAAAGAACAAAAAGACTCGGAGTGTTAATTGGACTTAAACCCACCTCGGTGTGTCACATTTTGAATATTTAGAAGTTCCACCACAGTGACTCATTTCGTCCAAACTGCGCTAAATGTTGGCAGACGCATTCCAAGTGATTTCCAAGACACTACTGCCTTGTTGACGTAGACTTTAGATGCCAATAACTAAGTTCTACTGACAAATTGTGGATCTCTCATCAGAAACAAGCGATCCTACAGCAAAATATGTCCTAACAGAAACTTGATGTGAATTGACCTTCGCAGTTCAGCCCCTTGCTGATTTAATCTATATTATTGCTATCTAATAATACATTAACTGGAGGTAAAATGAGGTTGTGTGTCTCAAACAACAGGTGCCTTTATGGAAATTGAGAGAAATGTAAATGATGGAGGTCAAAATCTTCAGTTCATACTGTGCTAAAACGCATTTCAGTGAGTCTAAAGTGCGTATGAGGTTTCGTCTTTTCTAACCCGCTTTAAATGATGTTTTCAAGGCTGAAGCCTTTTAGTCTGAAATTCAATCGTCGTGTTTCCTTTCGCAGTGCTTCCACATTGAGCTGCACCGCCGGCGTAGTAAGGGGTGGGAGGATGGGGGATTGTGCACTAAACTGCTGCTGCCTTGAAAACTATCCCAACCTAACATGGCTCATTTGAAGGTTGAAGCCTTATGTTGCCTTTATTACACTTCTGCACAGATTGATGGATTATGGGCCCCATCAAGGCCGATATGAAGAGGAGGGCCGTCATTGTTGTCATTGTTCCGGCTCCTGATTTTTGTTTTAAGGACTTTAAAGGACTTTAAAAATGTTAAACCAGGCTTTTAAAGTAATGCTAACGGATCCATTTGCAGGGCAGTTAGCGAGGACCATGTTAGACAGCGAAGGCTGTGCGAGCTTCATGAGGTGATGAGCACATTCATGCGTGCAGGAGCATATTTGGGAATTAATATCATGAGCTGTAATTGAACTTGTGGCGAAATAACCACATGTTAGTACAAAACGCTGGACTTTACAGCAGCTTTATGACATCACAGGGACTGATTCCATGTTTTAATCAGGGACTAAGAGAATACTTGCCTGTACCTGAAAGAGCTTTGGCTGCCGTCCTGCGAGGAACCACATTTAGCTCTGCCTCCGAGTGTGAATATCAAACACATCTCAAAGAAGCTCTCGCTTCTCTTCCTCCTCCCCCTCCTCTCCCACTCCCTCTTTAAGCCCGCGTTGCTCCTCTTGATGATGGCGCAGAGAGTGAATGAAGCCTGATGAAGGAGTCGCGCGTGGCGTCGGGTGAGCGTGCGCGTGCGCGCTCGCCACAGCCTAGGCAGCATCTTCGCTCATCATGCAAATGCTCCGATTAGCTCCAGCGTGTTTGTAGCTGTTGTGACAGTTTGAAGGCGAGAGTAGCAGGCGAACGATCATTCGCTGCTTGTGTTGGAATAATGAAATTAGGCTGGTGTTAAAAGGAGGCTTTACCTCTCAGCAAGTACAGTATATCACCTCCTCACTTCATTTATTATCACTTAATCACGGCTCGTAAAACAGCGATAAGTCTACATTTGTGTTCACATTATGAGCCGGGGAAGCTCTTAGAAACAAATAACACACGCAGTAAAGTAGGATTTATTTTTCTCCTCCCTTTCTCCAACGCCGCCCAAATCTGTCTGGATAAACCCAGCGCCTTTGTAGCGGCTTTCGCTTTCAGAGCGCTGCTCTTTTACACGTGTCGCAACAGATAATTGTGCAGATTCCGGATAACCTTTGCTAAACAGCAATGTGTTCAGTAATGATGATGTCGACACAATAACCTCTGCTGATATGCAGACCAGATGGCCGGCCAAGTTGCCCTTTCAGAACCCTGCTATGCTCAGTGAGGGATGGTGACAGCCTGCATGCGTGTGTGTGTGTGTGTGTGTAGACTATTCTAGTGCGTCATATAAATAATGGAGGTATGTTCAAGGAACTTCATGCTATGAAGGAGTTAATTATGGAAAAACGACGGTGCCCGTTCAGGAAATCTGAGAATAACTGATCAAACAAACACCAGCAACGCGCTTGTTGGGGAGTGTGTTGGAGCAAGGCCATGTTCACAGAGACAACGCTTCTGTGTAAAGATAAATCCCCTTCTTTTAACTGAATGGAGCCAGTAAACCGACGCAGCAGGGGTCCGATGCCGAGAGCTCCAGCAAAACGCTCCAGTCGTCCCACAAGACAGTTGAACCTGGCTCATGATTTACCAAAACCAGGTGAGGGCTATAAAAACATAACAGACCTGAGCACCAGAGTTTATAATGAAGGGGTCAAGTTATCGTGTTCAGTGTGAAGACGCTATGGTGGTCGCTGAGGAAGAGAGAGACGAGTCCCCCCCCCCCCCCCCCCCCCCCCCCCCCTGTGGCATTCAGAGGGAACGTCCAGTCCGAGCTGTGTTGAGCATGCGAGAGGAGCTTTGAAAATCTCATTGGGTCCTTAACTTGTCAGAGCAATCCAGGTCCAGCCCTAGGGGGGAGCTGGCTACTGGCATTTTCCCCGCAATTTGTTATAAGAGTGAGTTTACATTTTGATTTAATAAGGCCCATAGGCATGGCCCCAAACAAGAATCAATCATCAAGCCGGAGCGAGCGAGGCTGTGGCCGGTGGAACAGACTCACTAGCTGGGATCAGTGCAGCCAGGACTGACTCATTCGCTCCCCCTCGGTCAAACCCCCCCCCCCACACACACACACACACAGCTACAGGCTGTGCTGCTCCACATCAGCTTCACAGACAGTTTCCACCCGACTATGAATCAAAGGCTTTGTCTACCTGCATGATTGTTAGAGGCACATGAAGGAAGTGGCTTCACTTTAATAAAATATGGCCTTCTTACCACTCCAACGAATGCAAATGTATTTAAAGCACTGATTCACGCGCTGCCTGGAGACACTGCAGCCTGCAGGGCCACACTTCTCCGTGTTCCCATTCTCATTACTGTCTAATATCTGGCTCCCTTGATATGGCCCCGAAGCCTCCTGACGGAACATTCATAATTGATTCTGATTCGAGTCCCTCATTACCAACAAGTGACTCTGTATTGGCGTGTGCACATTCGGCTCTGGAGGGCAGGCCCTTTGGAGTGAGAGCGTTAGCTTCGGCGCGACACAGACGCACGAGGAAGAGGGTTGACGTCCTCTGGAGCTTGAGTCTCTTTTCTGTCCTCTGTCTCATTTCCTTTGTTGTAGGAGACACACACACACACACACACACACACACACACACACACACACACACACACACACACACACACACACACACACACACACACACACACACACACACAAACACACACACACACACACACACGCACACGCTCCAGTTCGTTTTTTGCACCTCACACAAAACTGAAGCAGCAGGACAGTCTGTTTTGCAGATGGAAGCAAAACGGTAACGATATCAAAAAACTGCTAAGGTGACATTTGCAGATGCATAATACAATATCCAGCCACGAAACAGGACGAGTCGCACAATGAACCTGGCTTCCTTCGCGACTGTGTGTCTTTTTAGAGTGCAGTGATTAAGAAGCGGCGTCTCCTCAAGGAGAGCCCATCAACATTCTGGAGGAAACATCCCGCTCCTCGTGGACTGCCCTCCTCGGAGGACGGCCGGGAAATGGCTCCTGGTCCTTTCAGCCACGACAATGCACCGCAGGGATAAATACCTGGGTGACAAATACACGCGTTGTAAAAGGGGGGGGTGGGGGCATTAATCGCCATCTTCGCGAGACGTGTGTCCTTATGACAAAGGAGGGAGGCATTTGTCAGTCTGTTCCACAGATGGTCCCACTGAGACTTTGATGAATCACCTCCACCTTGCTTTAACTGGCCACTAAGGCAGAGTCGCCACAGACGCCTGGCACCCAATCAGCTACGGGGCTAGAAGATAAAACACACACACACACACACACACACACACACACACACACACACACACACACACACACACACACACACACACACACACACACACACAAAGAGCCGTGAAGCTATTAGCTTAGCACGAGGTCCTGGCAGCACAAACACAGCAAATCTGTTTTACACTTAGCAGCAACCGACTAATTAACATGCTGCACAATGTTTTACTGCAGTACTCATCCAACACCTGTGTGAGTGCAACGCTATGATTTCACAGATCTCTAATAAAAGTTGTGAGATTCTGCAATTAAACTTAAAGGACTGTTAGGACATATAGTCTATTATTCATATCTAGTTGCCTGGTGAGTGTTTTGGCCCCTAATAACCAATTAAACCTTAAATAACTGCCCTTCAGTTTGCTGAGGCGTGCATTTTTTATTTATTCTATTTCGTTTAAAAACCTCACTGTGATATTCTTGACACTTTGATCACAGGCGTTCCATCTCAGTAACCCTGACCGTGTCTCTTCTATCTCCCCCTCCTCAGGTCACGCACCCAGTGTGTTTTACAACACAACTCCTGCTTCTTTTTGTTGTGACTGGTGATGGACCTGGGACGTGAACCACACTTACCCAAGCAGAGTGGCCTTAATTGGTCATGCAGTTCACATCGTGCACATCACATCATGATTAATCACTGGCCAATTAGCCACTGGCACCGATGCCAACGGTGGATCAAACAGTGAGCGCGCGCGAGTCAAGCGAGAGTCGCTACTGCTCTGCTCCTAACTGTTTTAATGACTTTTCCACTTTTATTTTTGTATCTCCAGTGCTCAGCGTCTACTGCAAAGGACTCCCTGCGAGCGAAAATGATCAATTATGCATCCCATTAAATATGTATATCTGTGCCTTTGTTTATTCGATTGGAGTACAATGATATTTCTTTTTCTCTTCCAGTGATTTACAAAGGGAATTAAAGCAGCCTCGTCGCTACGTGTAGCTATTCCTCATGCTGGTGAGCTTTGACAATGATAATTACAAAACAAGCACAACCTGAGTGACATCATCGCGAGTCTGTTGGCTTCAGCCTGTCATCCGGTCCTGTCTCCCCTCACCAGGCCCGGGGGGGGGGGGCGCTTCCTTTGGCTCTTTGGAGTATCTTGCAGATCGTCTTGCAGCGAAGCCTTGTGGCTTCCTCACAGCTAAGGCCACGTCCCGCATTACATCCTGAACTCACACAAAGGTGAGGCTATTGGTAGAAATCTAGAGACAGACGGAGAGAACAGAGACGAGTCTAAACGCCAGCTTGGGAAGGCCTGCTAGTCTATTTGTGACTCAAAGACAGGTGTTGGGGGCTGGAGGTTGGAGGATTAGAGTGTATAATAGATTTCCGAGCGCCAGAGCTCTGATGCAGCCCAAACACTGCCCGAGGCCTGTAAGCTCTCCTCACCCAAGTCTGCCGGAGAAATAACGCTAAGTTCTCTTTTACTTGCGAGGAGGAGGCACTAATCGCCTCTAAAGGAAACTGGAGAAAACATTGGCGCGTCCAAAGCGACGCCCATCCACTCTGATCCTGTGTCTGACCGATAAGTAAGCCTAAACTTACCATGCCTACTTTTTAATAGCGCAAATTAAACTCGTGTTGTTTGAAGGAGGTTTTGTTTACTTCGGTGTCGAGGATCTGTGGTGCGTTAATATGATCTGAGCAGAGAGATAAGGCCCTGGCCAGTGACCCTAAACATCGCTAAGCCACACTGAGACAGATAGGGCTATTAAAGTACCATAATGGAGGGAGAAAAGTGACACCAATTAGATTAAATGTGCTAGATATTCACTAGGCTTTTTTTCCCCGTCTAGTTACTTTTGGCAGGGAACCAGAGAGCAACTCAGAGTAGATAACAGAAGATAATGATCTCATTACAGTACACACTTCTTCTCGTCCATTTAGAACCTGAGAGCGGATGAGGGCATCGGCCACGAGTGACACGCGAACGCGGAGCCTCGCTGAGGCGGCATCTGATGTCACCTGCGTGATTTCTGAGCGATTATTTATGCGAGGTCAGGCGGGGGATGCGGAGTCGAACCCGAACATGCTACAGCTCGTGCGCCTTGAATTATTAAGCGTCTTAAACTCTTCCCCATCCTCAAAAGTTCCCACTGCATTAATTAAAGTAGTTCAGCTGGAGAGGCTGTGTAACGTCCCCCTTGATGAAACTAGACAAGGTACAGCCATTACATTGCACTCTGGAGAGCATTTATGCTTGCCAGAGCTTGGCCTGGCGATGTTGCCTTGTCTGTATACCTGAAAAAAAAAAAGGAAAGACGGGACTAAGTAAGAGAATATTACCCTGTTGTCACAAAGCGTCTGCTGGAGTCATTAAAGGGAGCGCTGCAAAAAAGAAGTCGTTAAATTTTCTCCTTTATTTTGTCGAGCCGTTCTGTCTGTGAATCTGTATAATTATATATAAAGAAAGCCCATATCGTGATTTATTATCATGACTTTCAAAGAAGAGACACTCTTCAGGGAATTAGGAGGTTTTGTAGTTATGTAGACAGAGTTTATGGTTATTAGACGCAGACTAACAACATAAAACAATGAACATCAGCGACTGTATGATCCTGATGGTCTTAAAGTAAATAGGTAAGGGATCTAAATAAAATAAGCAAGTATTGAGTATTTAAATGTCATTTTGCCCATTTAAAGGGCTCATAACTTTATATTTGTGAGCAGAAACTGATATTTCCAAACTATTTACTAAAAATTTTAAGGAAAATATGACTCATAACAAAACCTTCTGTCTCGAGTGGCGGCCATTTGGTGCAACATACTGTGTAAATTATTCAGATCCAACCCAGCAAAGTCCCATCATCGAAAACAAATGTTTAACTTCCTGGGTCAGACGCTGTAGCGGGACCTTTCTTGTCGCGGCCGGCCAAACTCTGAAGAGTTCACGCTTTGAAGCAGATGCCACAAGTTAAAAGGCAGAACCGATGAGTCACACTGGAGCCGATGGGTTGCTGGGACGCTGTGGTCCATCTGCTCCCTGCCAGCATCTCACCAGCCCCACTGAACTGCGGCGAGCTGTTGTTTAGAGTGGACTCACTGCATTCAGTACTGCAGCGTGCGGATCCGGCTGCTGGTGGGGAGAGGGCGCCATCAAGTACCGTATTCTCTCAGGGGAACGGCTCAAACTCTCTAAATGTTTCCATAATGTGGCAGCGGAGACGGATAGAGTCGCAGAAATGTCTGAGCTTGCTATTTGTTTGTCCTGCTGAATGTGACTTCAATCAGAAATGCTTTATCAAATTCCTTCCACCTGAGTCAGTAATGTTTGACTGGACCATGACACTAATTTAAACAGCTGACGAGTGAATGGCTGAATTTCAATAAAAAGACTTTCAGCTGTTCAGGTAATATGTGAGAAATCGCTGAACGTTGACGCCAACTGACTGCTTCTTGTAGATTCTGCAATTTTCACCAACTTCATCTGTAGTTGTCTCAGTTTTGTACATAATCCACGGTGAGGAGGAGGCTCTGAAACCTTAAACCCTCAACACGGACTTAAAGGGAACTCCCGATCCCTGTTTCTTTTTAACATGAAAAGAACTTCTTTTTTAAAGACTGCAAACTTAAGAAAATCTGCACAACATTTTAAATAGCTTATGGGAATAAATGGCAATTTACAAGAATTAAAATTTAAAATACTCATTATATTTACAGAGAAGTTTGCAGATTAGTCTGGTGATAATTTAAAACAGTTATTTTACTATGACATAAAGCTCCCACATATTCTAATGTGCTATTCCTTCACATGGTGCCCACATGAAACCCAATAGAATTACCTTGATTGACACAATGGGAGGAAGCAAAGTGCAGACACAAAGTTCTCATATCTTTCATTCAATTCATTCGTAAATGCTGCTATCAGTTCTTTACTCCATTCAGTCACCTGAAGTGGTGCTGTCATTAAGAAGTCACTGTTTCATTCATTTGCTTTGGGGCTTTCTCTGCCCCCCTCCTTTCCCCTCTCCGTCTGCCTTTAGATTGGCAGCGAGAACGAGGATAAGTGCTGGGCTGCGGTTGGGTACAGTGCTCCAACATCATGCTAATCATGGCAGAAGAAAAATGACGGTGGAGGGGGAAAAAAATGGTTCAGACCTAATCTCACGACTTATCGGTGAGTTATTGTGCCTCAAGGGCGGCTTTGGCTTCCAGTTCTTCCCCTCTACTTCGTCTTCATCACAGTCAACAGTATGCATGAGCGTGTGTGTGTGTGTGTGTGTGTGTGTGTGTGTGTGTGTGTGTGTGTGTGTGTGTGTGTGTGTGTGTGTGTGTGTGTGTGTGTGTGTAGCTCGTCTTGGTGGACACCAATGTAGGTCGGCTTCCAAAACGTTTTGGTGATGTTTTGGTGGTTGAGTAGATGCAAACTCTGACCCCGTCACAACAAAAGTCCCTTCATCCCCAATATTTATTAATCTAATTTTAAAACTATTTCATTTTCCACGAGGTTTGATAAAAGGTGACCCTGAGTAGAATGAATAAACGATAAACCCCAGGTTATCAAAGCACTTCATCTGTCGCCGTCCTTGCTATGGGGAGTAGAGTGAATGCAAGCGCCTCCGATAATAATGACTTTCTCTAACAGTGACTGACAGGACACTGTGGCTTTTCCAGGCCAGCGTCAGAGGGCAGAGGGAGTTTCTTGCTGTCGTAGCGGTTCCCGGCGTTCGCTCCTCTGCGAGGCCAGATGGCAACAGCCGCCCCCCCGTCTCGTCTGCACGGCGACGGCTGCTCGCAGCTTGGCCGTGCTAACTGAAGCTCCGTTTCGTCTGGCAGGAGCGCGGCTGCAAAGATTCCTGTAATCATGTGTCATGTGAAGTGGGGAGAGGAGAAGAATAATAACGAGACTGTTCTGGGGCACGTTTCAAACTTGATTCTCTAATACGAGCATGTTTGTTTCTCTGGTGTTTTTTCTTGTATTTAAAAGAGCTTGTAATCCTGTGAAAAGGGCTTCGGCAGAGACAAAGGTCACATTGTAGAGTCACTCACATTCGCAGCATCCTATCTTCTCCTTGTCTGATAAATGTCTTTATCGCCAGACGCCAGCCTTCCTGTTGGAAAAAAGGGGCCTTAGTTTCTGAGTTGGCGCCAAATACCAAGGGACGGTGAAATACAGTGAAGGAATATTACTGTGAAGTGTTCCGTGGTGAGAAAAGGGGGCTGGGGGGAGTCATCCATCTCATTTCCCTGTTGAGGGCTTCCATGAATTTTCTGAATGATACTGGAAGCAAATTCACTCCCTTCAATCCTCTCACTATGAATGCGCTCTGAAGATGACCATAATAAGAGGGGCGGGATCTGAAAGCAATCAAATCCCCTGGAGTATGGCGATAAGGAGAAGCGTGTGTGTGTGTGTGTGTGTGTGTGTGTGTGTGTGTGTCTGGACTGAAGGCTTGGTCCTTGGTTGGCGAGGGGAGGGCGGGGATTCCAGCTGCAAGGAGGAAATAGGAGAATAAGGGGACGGCGGCATCCAGAATTCCCACGGCTGAACTCTTTGTGTGCACGCTCACAGTCCCCAGAGGATGAACCTTTGTGTTTTAATGAAGCATCTTCCCACAGATTGATTGATGCATAAGCACCGTCTAAAACTAACTAACAAGGAATGTTCGTTTATTGGACCCTAAACGCTGTGCTACGTGCGACATCCCAGACAATTACACATCCTGCTCTTTGAGTGACACGTTGTCGTTGTCCTATTTGCTTTTGTCCTGTCAGTAACTAAGACGGTCAACGATCTATCTGCCCAACGCCAGCGTCTTGGGCTTTTAGCACGGCTGCAGACTCTCAGTCTCGTTTCCTGTTTTGTCTTTGTCACTTTCCCTTCGCAGCCTTCAGTTGTTGTGCTCCGTGATGAATTAAAAAACTTAATTGCCTCTGCCATTTGCATTGACTTGATGAAGACTCCCCAGTATTAGCCCACAGGAAAGAAATACGCTTTTGTTCCCGATTTATGTGCTTCATATATTCGCTTCTCTGCTTGTCTTTCTTCGCACACACAAACATCATCGCAACAAATCGCTGCGAAGCAAAACTCCTTTCAGCTACTTCGTGCCGGAAAAGTTGGGAAGTGCTCTTTGTGGTACGGGGCTCTCAGTCATATTTCAAAACGATGCCGATCTGTTGGAGGCTACAGTAATCATACAAAAAAGTACATTGTGAATCTAATAAAACCAAAACACAATTAATCATTGCAGACAGTTTGTATCTATAGTTCTATATTGACAGAATTTAAGCTGATTGCATATCACACAATCACCCGGGATCATCATCCAGCTCTCATTTAATTTCTTTTGTCTGGTGATGTATGACTGTGGACTTGGGCCTCTTCACTTTACTTTGCAGCAGTTATTTCACTTATTTCCACATGATGAAAAGAAATTAATTTTACTGACAGCTAATGTTCCCACTAAACATCTGCGCTTCTGGTGTAAACTGTCACTCATTTCCAGTTAACAACTTGGAAGCATTGTTGAATTACTTTCTCCAGGCACAGAATCAAATGAGTATTTGTGAGTTAAGTGATAACTCAGACATCAAACTATTTTGTATTAAGCCAATAAAACCTATTTTAATATATTTTGTTAATGCTTTAATAAATGATCTGGCTTCTTATTCAATAGTTATTAATAGGTCTGTGATTGTAATATTTCCATCACAGCCATTTGTACCCATTAGATGTGTCGAGTATAATTAATGGTTTTAATAAAGAAACACAGATTCCTTATAAGGCCGCAGAAGCAGGTGCAGAGCAACACCGTATTAAAACATATTGCAATGCTGAGGAGGGGGAATACAGTCATTCATCATGCAGCCGTAATGTCCATGCTTCAGTATCCAACAATTCACAGCTATTGCCTTCACGCGTGTTGCTGCGTCCACGCACGCAGACCTCCAAGTGATTTGTGCTGCAGAAGCCACTGGTGTGTGGTTATCTGTGATGTAGCTCCTCATTACCGGTAACCGGCCTGGTGATGGAGCGATCATGGTTAGGGCTATATCACAGCGTCCGTGCGCTTTGCAGCGTGAAGGCTTTTTGTGCACAAACGCGTGCGGGGTTGGTTTAAGAATTGGCTAAAGCGCGTCCGTCCGGGGCGCGCTGGATGTTAAGCATGTGCAGATTGGACGGTCATGCGCGTTTAGGAGGGAGGCTCTCCACCTCCACGGTCTCCATTCATCCGTTCTCTGCAGCCTGCAACACTTTGCTCCGAAAAGAGCGCGCGCGGAGCGTCAGCCTCCTCCTCCCCCTCATTTGGTTTGTTTTTCAACCCCAACACTTGACACTTGTCTTGATGAATTGCAAAAACATCTCCGATGTGGCATCTGTGGAGAACGCAAGAAATGTTTGCCAGGCAGATGCTGAATGCAGCTGTTCGGCAATAAAAAAAGACAGAAAAAAGGAAAAAACAACAACAAACAGTAACGGTAATGTTGTGTTTGTCAGTTTATTTAGGATGCAACACAATATCCTTTTGTTTCTGACATGATGGTGTGTCACTGGTGATTTCTCTGAACCTACGCCTGAAATAAGGACCTAAAGACAAAGACGAACATCCTCCAGATATTCTGTGGAAAATACACTGAATCATAATCAATAGTAATGAAGAACATATAGAACAATGCATGTTAACATTAGATGAGTGAATGCAGGTTTTCTTAATGCGTCAGTGGAGCCGTGATGGTACTGTAGGTGCTTCCGGTCCTTTAAAATAGCCTCGTGCTCCTTGACTGTAGTGCAACCTTGCAGACGTGTCATCAAACCTAATGACGGCCACAAGGTGAACGCCATTATGGATTCCCCTCCACGTCGAACACTTGGCAGCGGCCGGCGTTGTCTGAAGCTCCGACTACTCATAAACAGGGTAATTACAAAGCGGTGAAGACGGAGAAAATACCCGCAGCTCATTTAAATATGACTATAAATAATAGCTTATTATTTTGCTGCACACAGGCAGCTTCTTCACTGAACATACATACATTTGCGATACATTTCTACAGCCTATAATTAATGCTGTAGCCGGGTGACAGCAGCGCTAATTAAATTCCGTGACGTTTTCGCTCGGCTCGCGCGTTTGGAGCTTTCAAGCTGCGTCGTGTCCAAAGAGCGTCTCCGCTCCGATTCTTGGCTTCTGCCGCCGCTTGTCTGTCTGGTGAGACGACCGCCGACAAAGACGCATCCATTATCAGTTTGTGTTTTTGAAAAATATGCCCTTTGACTGGTTATTGTGAAGGTTAAAAGAACCCAATCAAGTAGAAGATCTGGCAGGAAAGCAGCACTTTCACCAAGATTCAAGATTTATAACACACAATGAGTTTAACTGAGGTGAAACCAGGCATTTTTATCTTCCAAGGACTTTGTAAACCTCTTCTGTCACTTGAAACTAAACTTCCTTCTGCTCCTTTCGTCCTTCCCTGCCCGTCACCGGGCCTCTCCCCGGCGCCGAGCCCCTCGCGACGGAGCCCACTCCATCTGCAGCAGGTGTGAGTCTAATGATGCTTTGATGCCATATGTCAAATCTCATCACTTGCTGAGTCTTCTGACATTTCACTTGACGGCTCCTAGCAACGGCGTCGCCAGTCGCCTCACGACGCCTCACCTGCGAGAGCGGCGCCCGCTAAGTGCTCCCAAAACAAATCAGCATTTGTTGAGGACCCTTTCGCTTGTGACGCCGCTCCTCTTTTCACGGCCGCATCCTTTTGAAGAACATAAATGATCCTGAAACAGATACAAGGATGTTTGAAAACATATGGTAGGACACAAATCTGTTTTTAAAATCTGTCGGCAAGCAGACATTTATAGTGTGTGTGTGTGTGTGTGTGTGTGTGTGTGTGTGTGTGTGTGTGTGTGTGTGTGTGTGTGTGTGTGTGTGTGTGTGTGTGTGTGTGTGTGTGTGTGTGTGTGTGTGTGTGCAGCTGGTGCACACCCATGTCTGTTGTCTCATGTCATCAGCGGACACGTTCTGATTAATACATCATCAGCAGTCACGTCTTTAATGTCCCTCTAAACCGAGCTTTTTTTGTCAGATCACAGCGGCGCAGCCCACACTTGGCTTCGCGGAGCAACCAGTAATCATCCCACTTTAGCCTGACGTGTGGGGCGCTGTCTAGTCGCTGGCAGCCCATCAGAGTCAAGTGGCACGGAGTGATTGTGTGCGTTGTAACAGTGATGGAGATAGAAAACACTGTTTGTCCTTGTGTCGCGTCTATAAAACAACAACGAAAACAATAAACAAAAAAACACACAAAGCAGAGGCACAACTGATTGTGTGCATTTGCATCATTGCGAGATATTTTTGCCCAGTGTTGTGATACGGCTGCCAGAAAACGCCCAAAACAGGAAAGAGGAACGGGGAAGCAGAGCGAAAACCAAAGAATGATTTGAGGAGTTTAGGGGCTAAGTGTGCGTTTGTGCGCAGGCTGGAGCTGAGACGGGCACATTCCAGTCTGGCCAGTTTGCTGCGTTCAAAGGAGCCCCCCCCCCAGTGCTAAACCATCTGACACCATCACTGTAGGAGGCTCTAATTACCAACCTGCCTCTAAGTACAGCATCCTGCTCACGCGCCAGCTGCTGCGCTCACGGCTAGCGCCGGTTCAGGGGCTCTTACGCAGATCGATGTGCGGAGGAGCAAAAAAAAAAACGGCTTCACCCAACGCTAAAACAGCGACGGGCGCGGTCGCGGCTCTCCGACCGACCTCGAGCCCTGTTTTCATCCGCCAGCGCTTCGCGGGTGACCGGCTCGTCCAGGACCTGTAGGCCGCGTTTACGCTTAGTTACAACGCGTGCCCGACCAGAGTCCTGCCTCGATGACTGGCCCTGGATCAGCTGCTCCGCTCCCCCAACACACCCGCTGCGTATTCAGAGTCATGTCCCGCCCGCGTGAAGCACTCCCACCATCTTTACACGGCCACCGCCGGCGCCCGCGTCTCCTTTTTTACAGCGCAGAGGCTGTTTCGCCTTCCTTGGGTGTTACAGTTGTCTCCTTTGTTTATCTGCCGCTCGCCCGTAATTGCTACTGTCAAGGTGAGGCAGCGTTTATCAGAGACAAGAGCAATGTGTGATATCAAAGGAACAGGAGAGTAACAACATTTCCCACCTCTTGCCGTATAATTGAGCGCTAAAGCGGCTCCCGCCAACACATCCGGCGACGCACGTGCCCGTAGCTTGGACGTATGCTAATGAAGCCTCCTATCGCAGCATCAATGTTGTTAAAGGTGTATTCTCTCCCCTGATGGCCCCTAATCAGCTCCGCTCAGCCGAGCTCACTCCACCTGGACGACCGGCTACTGATTTTCTGTCAGGAGGAAAAGCACACCATAATTATGCTGCCATTTGAAATTCCATCATTCTCCCGTTGCTACGGAAATGAGATGCATCTCATTGGAATGTATATGGAACACTGGAGGGATGTGTTCCCGGGTAAACCTTGTCTTTTTAATTAAACACACCGTGGCCTCGGCGGATTGCTTGTGACACAGGGAATGATCAGGGCACTTAGAGGGCCGCGGTTCACGTGAATGCGCCTCCAGCGTCCCACGGGGGGCGGCCGGAGGGGCACGGCTCGAGCTCGGGAGGCGTATTCACAACATGGAGCCAACGATAAACATAATGACATTTTCACCTTGGAGCGGATCTGCACAACAGCTGGAAAATAGGCAGAAGAAATGCCTGGTAGGTTTTTTATATCGGTATGTTCAGTAGAAGGATTTAGTCTCAAAGTGGACTCACATTCAGGATTCATCACTCATGAACCCTGTGGACAGAGGATGAGAATAACTTCATAATAAAGGCCGATTCTGGATTACGCTCCCCCCTCGTCCCACTTCTGGCATCAGGCTCGGCTCCCAGACGCGACACCTCTGGTTCTTCTCCTGTCCCAGAGCTTGATCTCACGAGTGAGGCAACAACACAAAACATCAGCTTTCATCTGGATTTTTCTCGCCAACATTTTTTGCGTTTCGCAATTAAAAGAACGTGCGTTATTTCTTTGCCTTCGATTAGCAGAAACGTCGGCGGGATCAGCGATCGCGGGAAGCGGAACTCGAACGACCTTGACGTTTCCCTTTGGTGAAATGCCAGTAGATTATTCAGTCAGCTACAGAATAAAGAGACAAAAAAAACCCCACAAAAATAGATTCATTCTGAGGGGGAACAGACATTTGAATTCCCAGTGATACACAAACCTTATTTTTAGCTGTATTTCTTCTGCGTTGGTGTTGCCATAGTGAACAGTGATGATTGGTTTTCATGTTACAGCCCAGCAAGGTCATCAAACGGCGTTGATGCTACAGCATGTGCCGTGTGCGGTGGCTGAGGGCGTGCGGTGGGGTGGGGGGTGCCGTGGGCCCTGTGACTCAGCCCGTAGCCCCTCGGTCTCCTCTCGCCTCACCGCCTCTCACCCCTGACCCGCCCCGCGGCCCGCCGCCCGCAGACAGGCGCCGGCTAATCCTGCCCCCCCCCCCCCCCCCCCCCCCCCCTCCTCCTCCTTCTCCTTCACTTTCCTCTCCGCGGCCTCTCCCAAGGTCTGACTACTAGCCCCGCTGTCTGGCCACATAATTCACCGTAAGGAGCCTGTTTATGCCGGCGCTACGCGATGGAGCCAGGTGGAAACGGCTCATTTTCATTATTGATGAGGCCGAGAGACAGAGTTTAAGTAACATGACCCAGCGTTATGTTTGTTGTGTAGCGGGTGATACGCGGCGCTCTCCTCATCACGGACCGTGTCCCTGCCTTGTTTGTTCAGCGTAACTTGCGGCCCTCCACCCTCCACCCCAACCCCAACCCCACACACACACACACACACACACACACACACACACACACACACACACACACACACACACACACACACACACACACACACACACACACACACACACACACACACACACCGCCTGCATTGTTTTGCCAGCAGTGCCGCGTCGCTCCGGCTTGTCTCTCTGAAAATGTGCATCTGCATCACCTGTCAGTCACGGGGAAGCATGCCGCGTGCCGCTTGATTGACGGCTGGGTCCGCTTTAGGAGCAGGAAGCGTCTCTCACATGGTTCGGTGCGCCAAAATATGTGTGAACAGAAATGAGGACATTTAGGGAGAATGAGAAACTGTGAAGACAAAGAGGAAAAAAATAAAAAAAAGCTTAAATCATGAGCGTGTTTCAGATGGATCCTGGTCCCGTGTGTTTATGTGACGGAGGCTGTGGCTGAATGAGTGTATTCCATGCGCAGCCAAGACTGGGGGACCTTATGTACAGTACAGTATATCAGCAGCCTGATGCGTACTGTACAGTAGAGGCGGCAGGTGGGCATTTACACCCCAAGGTCAAACCGAGAGGCACCATCTCACACACGTCTCTCTGCGTGTTCAGAGTGATGTTCTCCATCCTGTCGCCGTCCCGTTCACTCGCATTTAACCGGCGGACGGCGGCGGATGAGCCCCTGTTGCTCAGGAGCCAACGGGAACGTGAGCTAATCCACAAAGACGACGCTTCGCCCGGCGCGAGAGCAGCTAGTTTTCCTCATTGTTGCAGAAGCTTCAGTTTACATTCACAACCACTGTATTGATATGATAATTTCCAAAGCTTCTTGTTTTCGTCTCCTCCGTTTAACTGTTTTATTCCGAAGTGGGAGCGTCGCAGGAAGCCAACCGACGAGTTACCAGCCGCTCAGCTGCTTATGTGTTTTATTTATTCAACAATCGGCGTCTTGGCATCCTTCAACGCACCGATGCCGCGTGTTTTGATAAAATGATTCGCCAACCGGCTGAATTCACCAAAAAATAAAAGGTTCACCTTGGAACGGAACAATGTGCTGTTTGAAAACGTGTCCCTGACAGTAGACCCCCCCCCCCACACACACACACACACAAGATTTTTTGAAAGAGTGGAAACTTGACAGTTTTGTGACTGTCTCCATGGAAACGGTGAGAGGGTCTCATTAGGGTAGTACCGGAGAAATCTGTTTGGGAGGAACAAAACCCCTGACACACAAAAAAAAGCTGAGAGCGGCGCGATTTTAAAAGAAGCTAAACGACAAAAAACAACAAACGAGTGAGTTGGAGTGATTCGTTTTGCTGGATTATCAGAAAAAAGTCGAACTTCAAAAAGCGATGACAACACAGGACTGCGATTATTAGTAAAAAAAATCAAAATATTTGCGGAGCGGCGCATTCAAAATGGCTGTTGACAGGCACCGGGTTGGCGGTTGCATCAGACGAAGCTAGTTTTCAAGGACAATGTCTCTTCCAGATCTCATGGCGTTTGCCAGCTGATTCACCCTCAGTGTTTTGTCTGCATCCCTTCCTTCAGCTTCGCAATGTATTTTTTCACACCTAATTTTTTCACCTCGTAATATTTTCACACCCACGTGCTGATGTAACTGGCATAGGCGCGTTTACAGGACGCCTTTTCTCTCTACGCACAGCATTTAATAGATATGTCTCTGCTTTGAACTGTTCCTGGAAGAAATTGTTTGGAAACTGCGATATTGATATTCTTACCCAGCTGACGCGTCTTGCACGTTTTGCTTAGACATTTCAGAGACTTTCGGGGACGAAGTGGTGCGAGCTGCGCTGTCCACGGCGAGGTTTAATTCAGATCAGGGACATCAGACGTTCTGTGACGCAGCTCTGTCTTTTACAAAACAGAACCAGGAGCCAAACAAGGCTGTTGACCCCTCATAATGGATTCTCCATGGCACTCTGGTGCATCTGAATCTGGATCTTATGCAAATAGCGCTTTTATCGTTATGTCATTATCACTGTACAATAATCTAGATTTTAATGTGGGAGCCAGTGTTGCTAAATAAGGAACTAATCATCTTGCGCTGCATACTTCCTTCTCATGCCCCCAGGATACGTGGGGCCACACAGAACAACCCAGACTCACCATTAGCTGTAAAACAGAAATAAAGTACCATTTACAAAAGAAAAAGAAACTACCTACCTGGTTTATGAATGAGATCAATAAGAATTCAGAAGGTCCAGCTGACCACTGGGACTGTGTTTGTTTCCTGGGAGCAAACACAAACTCAGGATGCTGCGATGCTTCCGCAGTCTCCTTAGAGGTCTTCACCCTCGTATGCAAATGACTGGAGTGTTTATATTTTGAACTGGCATGTTTATTTGCCCAAGGATATAAAAAATGGAAACATCTGGACGTATTTATAGCTAATTCTGCTATAAATGTAGCACATAAAAGCGTGATCAGTCAATCAATAATATGAGAGCGAGGATGTGCACTTCTCCAATACTTTAATGAACACACAAAGGCCATTAGTGAGCTCTCATTAACGTCTGCTCTCCACACATCTTTCATCTTCATGCCTCTATGCAGCACAACATCATTAATGTTCAATTGAAAGTAAGTGAAGGGGTGAAACGTTTGCATTTTCGCATCCGGCTCAGGAAGCTCGCCGCGGCTCGGCGAAAGGGCCACCGCATGCCTGCTGGAAAGTTGGGAATTAAGATGCATTACGCCAGGAAGGGGGGACGTTATTTATGGGAGCCACCGGAATGAGCAGGAGGAAATGCGGTGGCAACACCTGGGGACGGTGCTAAATAGCGCGAAGCCGTTCCCAGGACGGGGATAAAGCCCAAAAATCAGAGGGAAGCAGTGGATGTGCCTAATGAGAGCGGCGCTGGATGAGGCACAGGGCGAACGGTGAATACGAATGAGAGGCCGGCGTCTCCGGATGAGCCGTGACACACCTGTATGAGTCAGGAGAGCGAGCAAACATGGCTGAATGGGATCTTTGGGAAAACATAACTGTTTTCGAGAAGGGGATGATGCCCACCTACTCATTCACCAGAGGAAAGGCTGTGAGCCAAGGGGGGTGAAGGCACAAGAAGGAAAAGAACCTCCTTCCAATTTGGTGCTCGCGTCGCTCTCTCGCCGTTTTCCGCCTTTTGACACAGCCTTCACCCCTTCACGTCGGCCCTGGTGGCCCGCAGTGTGTGCGGGGGAGTAAGGGGAGGAGGGGGGAGGAGGCCCGCTCAGCCTCGGCATCCTCCGAGAGCACATGACAGGGAGCATGGAGCGCTGCGGCCGCCGGGACTCCTCTCTCTCCGCCCTCGCTAGTAACAATCAGCGCCGCGACAGACACAATATTTACTAATCGTCGCACGTGAACTGTGAGAGAGGGGTTTGACAGCAAATTAGTGGCCCTCCGTGACACGTGCGGCGGCGTGGCTCGACAGGTCCCCACTTTTTCTCTTTTTATTATCATCCGTGCTTGAATTATTCAGTGGCAACCATTAGCATAACAGCAGCCATTTTATATTTAGCCCGCGCTATGTTGACTGCGTCAACATTTCACTCCAAATATTCCGCTAACATCCCTGACGAGAGCCGAGAGGCCGTGGTTCAGAACCGGCTGCAATTAATGACCGAGACAAAGAGAAAGAAGCTGTTTTTCATTTATTTCCCCCAGAATCTCTGACTGAATGTTCCTAAAACGTTTATAATCGTGATTAGCAGCAAAGTGGGAGATTTCTAACGTCGGGGTGTGCCGCCGCGATCACCCAGCCTCATTTGTCATTATTAGGCCTAATGTGAAATGTTCCTCATCTCATCCTGGAGGTCTAATTTGTTGCCGTGCGCCTGTAACTGGGCCGAGCGGCCCCGGATCCCCCGGTGACGAAGGCTCCCAGCGCTCCTCTTCCTCGCCCAGGAAACGCAAACCTCCGCGCCGCATCGCTCGTACGAGCCGCCGCGGCGCGTTTCGAGAACATTCTGTTGAGTAACATTTAATTTGTGATTTGTGGAGGAAAGAAAAGATCTTAAAGCCACTCGAGCCTGTGAGTGAGTGTCTGTCCGCAGTGTGCCTGTGACTGGCGTGCGATTCCCTCCCCCCGCCGCTCCTCGCTCTCCTCATCCCCACCAGCTGTACACTTTGACCTCCCACTCATCTTTGATCCCCTGTCAAAGAGCCCGCTCTCTGCCGTCGCTCAGCTTCACTCTGCAAACCTTTACTTCTTGCTCCAGATTCGGGCCCGGAGTCACTCACTGTGAGCTTCTGACAGTCTGTTTGAGGCAGCTCCCTGGTTCAGCCCTCAGAAGAGGGAAGGAGATCCATTTGCAATTCGCTCGAACCAGAAAGCCGCCTTGTACAGCCAAGGCATCGCAATGCATGCGGTTTGTTCGCTTAATTAAACGGAAAAATGCCATGGAGTCGGGGGGAATGAAGCACCTGCAATCGTCTCGCCACATACGGGCGGTTTGACAAACCTGGTCCAGGGTCACGTGCCGATTCCTGCAGGCCACAGGATTAGTAGGAGGCTGTTTAATGGACAGGTAACAGTCTGTTCTTTACATCTTCAAGACCCAGTCTCAGCCTTCTCTACATGTACAGGATGGTATTATGCCTCCGCTCCAGATCCTTTGGCTGGATTTGAAGCTCTCCTTCATTTCTCCTCCATCCAGTGCTTTGTAGACCTGCAAAACTACACATGACAGCACCTGTCAGCTTCTATGTAACACAAAGATGCTGCTCGTCAAGGGCTGAGAAAACACCGCCCGATGCTCTGCTCAGTTTGATAGCAGGAGTTCGGGTCCACCACAGGTCACGCTTCCTTAGAGGTCAGAGTGAGCCCCGCTCTCATGTTGGACATGAGAATCCGCTAACAGTGTTGTTTGCCGCGTGTCCTCTCTTTCTGAATTAACATAGCCGCATATTGGTGTGGCCTGTCAAGCGTTCCACACTGCGGAGGCGCTGAGAGCTTTCTAACGCGGGCCGCTGCCGGCTGCTTGTTCCCTCAGTTGTCTGCCAGGTGAGGCGGCGCTTACGCTGCCTCCTGTTGACACCCGCGTCCTGGATGGAGTCGGAGCGAGAACCTCGCCCGCGCCGCAGATTGAGGGGAAGCGTGTCACCGCTCCCCGGGCGGCGCCGCGTCACGTCGGGCCGGCGGAGCTCCTCTCCGTCGATACCCCACCACCCCCACCCCCCCCCGCCGCTTTATCTCGCAGTGCGGCACAGGAACATGCTCCTCTTCTATACGCTCCACAGCCTCCTTGTTCTCGCCTGCAGTATTTCAGCATACCAATAACTGGGACTGTGGGGGATCGTCTGCTCTTCGATGTACCGTCAGCCGCCCAGGTGTGACTACATGTCAGGGAACACTGTCACTATTGGGCCACAATTACACCCTCCTCCTAACTTTGGCTTGTCAACGCTTCTTCGTAATCCATAGCCCACAATAACACTGTCAAACTGGACACAGCTGCTGTTTATCATTATGACGAGGATCATAAAAGTGTCCTTTGTTGGACTTTTCTATTTGCACAAATCGAACTTCACTGTGTTGGATCCGTCTTCAGATTAGCTGCTAAGAGACACATCCAAAATAAGACGATATCAGACTGTTGTTTTAAAAGGTCTTGGTTCCTGGTGGAGTTTGTTGTTGCTTCCTGTGGGCGTCGGGTGATTGACAGCGAGCGCGGCGTAATGCGGCGTGCGCGCGCCGACATGAAAACGCTGCTCCGAGTCGCAACGGGGTAACAATAAAACAGACACGAGGTGGAATTATAACGGGGGGGGGAACTTTCAAAGTCTGGGGCTGTTGTGGCGGTTGTGCCGAAAATGAATGGCAGTAAACGGCAGCTTCTAAATTTAGGCAAGTCAGCGGTGACATGTTCAGCGATGCTGAGGGTGGTTAACCTAGATGACTGGGTGGCGCATAGACACAAACAGAGATTCACTCTCATAAATTAAACTCATCTTAACGCTGAGCATCCACATGAAATGAATTTAAAAAGAAGAATCTTTATGTTTAACTTCATAAAAAAGCATTTAGATGCTTTTAAGGATTAGCTCCTAGCTTGTATGAACATAGACCACACCGACTTGCAGTAGCTACTGGTTAAACATTAAACATACACTTTAATTAGGTTTCACCACTATAATTACTTCTGTGAATCCTTTGCAGTCGGTGGCAGTAATTTCTCGGTATTCGCCCCGGGAGACGTTCACTGACTCAGGGCCACGGGGGGCGGGCGCTCGCCGCTGCCGCCGAGCGTAACAGCAGCGAGCGTGTTAATTGTAGAGAGGAGAAACGGCGGAGGATGGAGAGGAGAGGAGGAGAAAACACGCAGGACGGTGGGGCGAGGTTAAAACGCAAATGAGGGGGTGGGAGAGAGCAGGGGAGTTAAGGTAAATAGGAGGAGGGAAGGGGTGAGGTGGGGTGGGGGGTGTCTGACATCGCCCCCACAGTCATAACAGCAAGGTCTGCAAATGGGAGCAGCTGCTGTGCCCTCTGCTTCCTCCCTGGAAAAAAAACACGGCTGGAATATTAATTGCGCTGCTAATTCTGCTTATCGCGGCGTTTTGCGACGCTCGGAAGGTTCCGCCGAGCGCCGTTACCGTCAGCAGCTCGGACCAGTGAGAAAAAAAGAGCCTTTCATTTGGCCCGGCGTTTCAACGAGCAGCGAAAAGAGCAGCTCGATATTTACAGTGTGTCGCAGAACGTTTCTCAGTTCGACTCTGCGAGATTATTTTGAAATAACGACAACAACAACAACAACAAAAGCCTCTTTCCTTTGATGCAATCTGCTTCAGTTCCTACCTTTGGCGTCACCTCAGTTTCTGCCTCACATCGTCAGCTCATCGTCTGACACGGGATCAGCTTGATTGGCTGCGATGCACTTATACAAGAGTTGGGCTAAATTGAAGTAAACTCTGCACAAGTGGCTGAGTCGTTGTTTTGTGACCCTGTTTGTGTTGGATGAGCGCACCATGCCTCTCCTGGGAGCAGCCTACAGGCATCCCACAGATCTGACACGCAGCTCCGCACACTCACAGAGACAGAGGGAGGAAAGGAGAGGAGGAGGAAAAAAATACAGTTCCCCAAGAATCCTGCCTGAATACATTATGGAGAAATAAAAACTAACTTTATGAAGTTTTTATATATATAAAGCTGGGGTCAAAATAAGTAAAGATGAAACCCATAATATACTCAGGAGGATAGAAAAGAAAATGTATGCTTCCGAATTTACACCTGGATTTCAAAATCCAGAAGAAATGGAAACGGGGGAAAAAAAATCTCAATCCATCATTTTGTGAGATTCATGCTGGAGGAAAATTTTAAACTCCGCTTTTCAGCGACGACACAGGGACATCTGAAGACATTCAGGACCTTTGTGCATGTATACATAAAGGCCCGCGGGGGCTTGAGGGATCATGCCGCCGAGGTATCGCAGCACTCAGCTGGACTTCTCAGATGACAGACGGAGCCGCGGAGGAGAAATGTCAAAATAAAGGAGGAAGGAAAGGTGCTGGTGTAGAGGGAGAGAGAGAGAGCGAGCGAGGGCTGGGGACCCTAGGGATCCTAATGGGGGGCGGTGCATGCAAGAGGGGGGTGGGGAAGTCAGAATCAGTGAGTGCCTGTTTAATCTGATCGGAGTTCATCCATGCAGAGGAGCTGGAGAGCCACGCAGAGAAGCAACAGCGATCTGCACAAATTACACACGGCCGACACAGACAGACAGACAGTAGAAAATAAGCGCACGTGTGTGGAATGCAGAGGGTTTGTGACAAGGAGGGAGTAAAAAATAATAAAAGGCATCGTGAGGGGCTTTGGAAGCACCACAGGCGTAGTCGCGCGCAGGTGAGGTGTGGTTGGGTCGAAACGGAGGGGGGCGGCTAAAAGAGACAAAGAGATCAATGATTTGTGATGCGCGCACGTGAACGCAGCGCAGCGTCTCCTTCCTCCAGCCTCACCTAACAGCGAGGGTCACCCCTGCCCCCCCCCTCCCTCCCTCCCCTTCCGCTCCGGCGCGTCCCCCTCGTCATGCGCTGTAATTAAAACCACAGGTGGGACCCGTAACGCCGCCTGGCTGCTCCCAGCATGCAACAGGCACCATCTGGCGCGGAGGAAGGGCGCGCGAACAGCCAGGGGTTAAAACATCAAAGCCCGGGATCTTTGATCGGACCTCGGCGGGGTCGGGAGCGGGGGGAATAATATCCACTGTCTCTTGGATCTTTCGGCAACGCAAAGCGTGAAATGGGAAGATGAGCTCGAGCTCGTGAGGCACCGGGGCGGCCGCGCGTCCTTCCCACGGGGACCTGCCGCCGCCTGTCCCGCTACCGCGTCCTTCTAAAATGTCCGCGCGCAAACCCGTTAGGGAGCGTTCTCCAAAGACCCCCCGCCGCGCTGATTACTTCCGCCTCGGCGCGTGCTCCGCCAAAGCGAACATGCTCACTACACCTTGAAACATGGCAGAAGTCACGAGGAAACACGCGCGGCGCAGGTCACAGCGCATCGCGGAGCTTCGGCTGCGGCCGAGTCTCCGGCGGATTCCCGTGTTTACCGCTGTTTGTTTTCCTGATCCAGCAGCCGTGAAATTCAATAGTCGCTCTTTTTCATATGCGAGCGCGGCTGCGCGATAAGCTGAAAATCTGCCCGCGTAAGTAGGAGGAATGCCGCTCAGATCAATATGTGAAATGAAAAGTTATGAAGAAGACATAATCATCTCTCCGAGCCTTCACTCCCCGCGTCTGTGTAATAGAGCCTTTAAACAAAACCTTGTACAGCTGTCTCCAGACGCCTGACGACAGATCAGGTTTGCGTTCTCCTCCCTGACAGGGAGGCATTACAGCGCGGGATGGAGAGCTCATTTGAGATCAGCGCCAGGACACGGTTTCACCCGGGGCGGCGGCAGATTGCAGGTGCCTGCGTCTCCCGTCGCCCCGGCGCGCGGAGCGCAGGCACCGATCGCGGAACAGCCCCGCTGGTGGCGAGATTCACTTAAAGTTCGGTCTCCGAGGAACAATAAAGACCCCAAACAGCGTGCCTAAATTTAAGCTAGCATGAAATCCCACCGCTGCTCCTGGGCGGCTGCTTCCCCTCCCCCTCCCCCTCCTCCTCCTCCTTCTGCCGGTGATGTGATCCGCGCTTCGCAAAGAAGCCTAACACGAATTGTATTTGCATGTTAGTTTTACGGGCTTAGAGCTGAGTACTGTGTGTGTGTGTGTGTGTGTGTGTGTGTGTGTGTCTGTGTGTGTGTGTGTGTTACGGCAGGATGAACTTGAGGCCTACGAGAGCTGCTTGCTTCGCAGCGTGTTGCACCTTCACACCAACGAAGAAGAAGCAGGAGCTCACAAGGAGTATATTATGGTAGATGATAATTATTGACCAGGCAGTCGAGGGGAAATGTGGAGTAGCAAGCGAATGGCTCAGTAAAGAGCGCCGTTCCGACGGCGGTGTTCTTCTTAATATGGAAGCGAGATAAGTTGCAGTTTAGCCTAAGGAATTTTAAATTATAGAACGCACGCCGCACCTGCGGGACCTGTGGAAATTATTAAGGAATAGTAAGCTCTTCTGCTTCATGAGCCGCTCAGACAGAGCATATAGGGAAGGTGAGGTGCTCCATTACTTCAGTGTGATCGCTGACCTTGATCGAGGTCTCTCTCTGTGTAGCGGGACCCATTCTCTGGGTAGTAGATCAGTGAAAGAGTAGGAGTGACGCATTCAGCGGCACACTACCCATTAGGCCCGGGCGCAGCAGGGGTATTTTATGAAAATGCAGCGCTTATTGAAGGATTGAGATTCATGTCTTGCATTTTAGATATAATAACCTGCACTACTTGGCCTGAAGTTCACTTCTCTTTCTTCCTCACCATTCTTCCCTCCTCGCTGCCTCTTGCTCTTGCGACTCTGCACACTTTCCCCACCCCTCCGTCCTCCCCCATGTGTCATTTTACCCCATAGCTCCTTCCTCGTACCCGTCGCCCTCATGTCTCACCGTTCCCCTCTCTTTTTCTTCACCTCTCCTTCCGTGCCCAGCGAGAAACTAGTGAAACTGCCGGCTGCAGAATCCTGATCAGTCAGTTTGCGGTCGTTGAGGGCTGCCAAACTGGCTTTCCCATTAATCTATAGTTCTCCTGGCTGCGGTTAACACCTGTAACCTCTGCATTACATGGAGGGAAATGTTCAGTCCTGGAGCAGAATAGCAAACATCTAACTTATCCCGACTGTAGCCAAATCCCGCTCATTGGAAAACATTTTACCCACTGAGCAGATAAGTTCTGCGGGATTAGAAACATGGAGGTCCCTCTCTTTCGCCACTTCTCCTGTCTCTCATTCATTTCCAGCGAGTAAGTGAACAACTGCGCGGGTGAAGCAGTGAGCGGGTAAATGCTGATCAAAAAGCCAGCCGACCTGTGGGCTGTTTTTGCATCCGCTCCAGCTCCAGTTGCCATATGGATGCGTAAGGTACGCTTAGATGGCGCGATAGAGGTAAATGAAATTCAGATTCTAGTATCTAGGTCATTTGTAAGGCCCAAAGCAACATATCCTTCCCTGCCTGGCTGCTTTTCCGCGTGTTGTTTGAGTCTGTGCAACATCAAGGAGATGAAAACACTCCACATCCTGTATATGCAACAGCTCACACCAGAAGTGTGCACTGCGAGCATGCCAGCATGGCCCCTGGAGTTCCTTTTGACAGATTATAGATAGAATAAGCTATTATTGTGTCACTTAATGCATCAATATGCAATTGTTGGTGCGACGTGCACGACTAAATCAGTGAGCGAGGAACTCAAAGCGTCAGAGAAGTTCGCCAGCCAATTAAAGGACCAGTGGTTCAACTTTTCCTTTCACGCTAATGTTCCAAGGCGACGCGAAACTATGTTGGCAAAAGAAAAACTATTCAACAAATGTAAAACTATATTTTACTGCACTGTACTGGCAAAGGGAAGTTCATCCTAGTGTGGCACTGATGATCAACCAACTGTACCTTTATGCAACACTTTCAAGAGGATGTGATTACACGGTGAACTTATTTAAATCAGCCCCTTTGAAACGGAGTGGGTGGCAGGTCACACGCAAAACAAATGGATTTTTCCCATGGTTGACTGGCGAACAGCGTTTCCACATGCACCCGGTGCTCTCGCCTCACCTTCTCCTGCCAGCGGCCTCCCTCTCTCGTGCGGATGTGCAATCTGCCCAAGCCGGCGTGTTTTTTTCATTTTATTCGAAGAAATGCATTGTGGGAGGCTTTTAGGCAAGTTGAAGCAAGTGTGTACAACAATAACGTAAATTACAGCACTTTATCATACAGGGTATCACGAGCCGAGGGTGGGATTCTTCTTTAATGTCAGTGGGTGCCATCCATTTAACGGATTCCGCTGCTCATAGATCACTGCTGCCTTCCTGCACGGCTCCTCAGTTCCTCCGCCCGGATGAATTCCTATCAGATAAGCAGGGGTTTCGCTGCTCATCCCCCCACATCTCCCTTCATTTTCCTCCTCTCTGCCACCTACACGTTCTCCGTCCTCCTCTTCCTTTTCCTTAACATGATCCTCCAGGTCTACAGAAATACCTTCCCCCGGCCTACTCGCCTACACGCTTCACACGCTTCACACGCACACGGCCCTTCGTTCATATACTGTATAAGCTCATCTTCATGAATCGCAGGCTGCAAACTAGAGGCTCTTGGGAGGGAGTTTGAGTCAAGTCTCAGGTGAGAGAGGGAGGAGCCTAGAACAGGGCTTTTGGAGAAGCCTGTGCTAAGCTAAACTAGCACCCAACACAAACATTTTCAAATGAAGTTTGTGTAGAGGTGCCATTTCTGCTTAAACTGTAGATCCAAACATGGATCATGAAGTTTATCTGACCTTTGGGAGCATTTGGACTTGCAGCTCATGTTTCACACATCAGCAGTATTTACTCCTTGGCTGGTTAATTGCAACACTGTGGAGGACTTCCATGAAGGACACAACATGATAAGTGCGCGTTTGGGATTGCACTTAGTTTTCTGACCCTGTACATGTAAATATGCATGTGACCCACAATAAAACTAACTAAATATGCAAAACCAAGCAAAACATCACACAGGAGACTGAAGGTTTTGCACCATGTTTGTAACACACCCTCGGCTGTAAATGTATTCCTATATAAATACTTCCCCGCCTCTGAAGTTATTTTTATATGCATTCAGTGAATAATGCAAAAAAAAAAATCACAACCAAAAGTTACTTCACAGTGCTTTTCATTTTCCAAACATACTTGACAATAGCTCAGTAGCATGTAGCTCAGTCTGGAAAGCAGTTTCCAGCCCAGACAGAGATGATAGCTGGAAATAAAAACAGATTGTGGCAGTTGACAGGTGGAATGAAAAGTTGGTAGTTTCCTTGATGTTGAGAAGACTCAGAAGAACTCAGATCAAAGTTTCAACTGACTTTTAATATTTATCCAAGAAAAAATATTTCTGAAAACATCAGTAGTTGTTTTCCCCTTTCATTTCAACTGTTTGCTTTATTAAAAGGCCAGAAATGGCATAATTTAAAACCATTCACTACTGGGACAGCGTGCCAGTTAAAGGTGGGAGGAACTGCAAAGTGTTGGTGGTTTATTCCAACACACTGCCAGGGTCTGAGCAGAGCCAGACCAAGGACGAGTCTCTCCCCAGCCACACCCCCATGTCTGACCACGCCCCCTTTATTCATCCACTTCCTGATCCTCCCCTCCGTCAGTCATTAAACAATAAATCTCGTCTGTGCCTTCCCCTTGTACCTCAAGCTGCTGACTAGGTATTCTGTTTCTCATATATCTTGTATAGTATTTATAATATATAATCTTGTACCTATGTTCATGTTTGCTTTGTTTAGCTTTGGCTAGCCTCAGTTAGCATGCGTTAGCCTTGTTTAGCCATAGTGCCGTGCTCTCTGACAGTAATTGTGAATCTCGGCTCCAGATTTTTAATGCTCATGGCAAAATAAAATGTGAATTCCACACTGTTTAAAAAAAAACACTCACCTACTTTTGAGTTTGTGAGGAAACATCATAAATGCACCAAACTGACGAGATGAATCTGAAACTGTTCCTGCAGACAGTTTTATTGACGTTCTGAAGTTCGATCATGGCTGCGGCGGCTGTGGAGGTGAGGGCTGCAACTGAAACTCCTTAACATTTACATTTCGCCCTCATTAGTCACTTATTTTACCCAAACCATGAGAATTAATTGGATCTTGCTGCCAAGTAAATCTCATTGATTTCCCTGCTTTTCCTTGATATGATTTTTTCATATCGCTCGAGCATATTGGGCCATACTGCTCTCTGCAGATGTGGATTCACAATGCATATTTGAGGAGTGTTTGTACACAGGAGAGCCGGAGACGGGAGTTTGTTTGTTTGTGTGAGAGACGCAGATCAATAGTTTTGGTTGTCTGTGATTTTGTTTAAGCCCCGATAAAGTATCTGGGATTATATTTGTACACTCATCTAATGTTTTAGCATTAGAAAGTGTGTGATAGCTGCACATTTGAGTGATAATTACACTTGTTATAATATATTGATTTGTTTATCAAACTGCTGTATAATGTGACAATGTTTTTTTCTGAGCTTATGAGCTAATGACTAATCTGTTAAAGAGCTGTGATCTGATAATACGATGAGGTTTGCATGTTAAGATTTCCACATAAATCCATAGTCTCTGCTTTTCCACCGTGCTCCAGGAAAGCCTTCTCTCCTCGTTCCCCACTTTCCCTCACTGATTTCCATTTCCAAGTCGGAGGTGATCTCCCTGCATTCCCCGCTGGATTGTCATCAACTGTCATCAACGGCAGTAGACCTTGAACCAGATACAAGATAAGGGATTTCTCTGCCCTGCGTACGTGTGTGTGTGGCAGGCGGACAGAGAATCACTGTGGGCTGAGGATGGGGAGAGCAGAGCGCTGTGTTTGAGGCCTGCTGGGAGATCTGCGTTGGCCAGCACACCGTGTCTTAGCTCTCTACCACATTGTCATCTCCCCTCATGTTCGTTCACACAGCCCGGCCCAGACGACGGCCCTCTCAGACACCTGAGGGGCGGGAAGCAGCTGATAGGCTGCAGAGCTGTTTTCATGTAAATTAGCTTTATGCTCCATCGACAGCAGTGGGGCTTTCCTCAGCTCTGGTTCCCTTTTTATTTTATGTTTCTGCAGAAAACTGTGTTTTCTATTGGCAAAGGCGGGATTAATGTAGGTCGACACCTTCAGTCTGAGCTCGCATCCCAGCAACATCACACTGTTTGGTAAATTGTCTTTTGAGGGCAACGCTCATCTGTAGCTTTCATCGTTGAAACTTAAACGATTGATGGACATGTGTTTGAGAGAAACTGGAGCCATTAAAATGTTCTCCAACAGTCTGTTAGTATTTGTCTTCAGCGTGACTGCGTTAGCGCCATATAAGATTTTTCTAAAGCGACTAAAAGTAATCCCAACATAAATTTATGGGAGTTTATCGTGTGTGTATCAACCAAACAGCTAAGCTGTGCTGCCAAATATCCACATTTGACTCAATAAGAACTACTGTAAATGATGCAAAGCTGCATTGTAACCTCCTAGGCACACGCTGGCTGAGTTTCCCTTTTGTTTCGAGGTGATGACAGAAGTGTCTGCTGTGCTTTCCCTCCGCCTTGTAGGCTCTGTCCTTCAGCCTGCTCCCAGAGCGCTGCACAGCTGTGGGTGTCGATCGTGACAGGTCACATAATTAGAGCAGCGCTGTGTCTGTCTGAGACTGTGGCAGGGAGCCGCTGGACACATGAGGCTCAGCCAGGCCTCTGGACCCGTGGAGGCAGCCATGCATGCAAGTGTGTGTACGTTCATCCTCCCGTCACACACACACACACACACACACACACACACACACACACACACACACACACACACACACACACACACACACACACACACACACACACACACACACACACACACACACTAAAATCAATATTTCCCTTTTTACTTTTATCCCCCATTCGTTTAAAAAATTGGAAATTACACATTTTTGATTTATGGACTAAAATTTATAAATCTGGTGAAGTAGATTTTCAAAAAGTATTCATGAGGTCTTTCAGTAAATTAATGCATAAAAATGAATGGTGAATTTTTTTTGAGCCAAAGGTAATAAAAAAGTAGAATACATTTCCATAGCTAAGTGTATATTTGAGCATGTTTGCTGAATAAAGTTAAAAAGTGAGCACGGTTCTAATAAGGGCTGACCTTGAGGAGGCAGCGTAGTTAGATGCACAGTGACCACTTCTCACATGACGTCGCCAGGACAACCGTGACTACTTCCATCTCTGGGCGCTCGTCACAGCCTGACACCTCCCCCGTGACACACAATTTGACCCCTTGCCCCAAGCGTTGACCGTACTGTATAAACAGATGGAAACAAGCACAGCGACACACACACACACACACACACACACACACACACACACACACACACACACACACACACACACACACACACACACACACACACACACACACACACACACACGCACTTGTACTGTATTAGTTGCTATTTCTGAACTTCTGAACTTGCATATTCTGCCATTTAGTGTCTAATAGCATCTGTAGCATCTTACTTTCAACATATAGCAATTAACTTCAGTATGTGATATGATGTGAGTGGGGTTTAAAAGATTTCAGATCATGGCTTTCAAATCCACACATGGCAGAACTATTAGTGTGAACGATTGCTTTAATATTGTCGAATATGCCACTGAACCTGGTCCATTTGACAGTAGAGCATCCGTATTGCTGTAGCCAACTCTTTGCGAGTTGCTGCCAAGGGAGGTCTTAGAGGTAAGCTTCTTTTCTCCCAGATAAATTGCTTATTTGTCCTCCTCCTCCTCCCCTTGTGAAGAGGACCTTTTGGCCTGGTCAGCCCTTCGGTCGCCCGAGAGTCATCTGCTTTTATTGCGGCTAATACTCCCAGGTACGAAACGGCAGCGATGCTCAGGGAGCCTCCAGTTTCTAGCGCTGGCGTCTGTCGTGAATGGCAATCAATTTTTAATCACGGTCGTATCAATAATAACTAACGTATTTTCATAAATAAGAAAATATAATTGATGGAAATTGCTAAACAACAACAGGAAGTGATTCATCGTCTATAATTGGAGCCGTGGTTATCTGCATGCTCCAGGAACCCAATCTCCCACCTGCTTCTGCAGCTCCTGGCGGTGGCAGAGGTCACATAGCAAACAACACAAAGCACAGTTAATGGCCACCTTGCGTGAAATATTTAAATATTCATTTGCACAATTTCATTTGATATATGCTGCGGCTATAAAGTGAGATTAAACGGCCTATTTGAGAGTTTCCTCACTCATGCCTAATGGATTGGGAAACTTTTTATGACCTACTCTTTGTCCCTTTTGCAGTAATAGCAATGCTGCCTGCTTTTTATTTGCCAGTTCATAAAGTCATTTTTTTTTAATGCCTAATAGAGCAAAGTCGGGGCAGGCAGGCGCTTTTAATTGTGTGCTCGTGTATGAGTGCGCATGATGCTGGGGACAAACCTCCATCTCCCCCGTGTAAACGCTCTCTCTGTTCAACGGTAGATGCTGCAAAGTGTAATGTGCAAATATGTAAATGACAAGGTTGAGGAGAAGAAAGCTGCGATTACTGAGTGGCATATGGCTCCAATCGTGTCTTTGTTGGCAATTCTTATACACAAGGCTCTATATATATATATATATATATAAGTGGAAATGCCGAGACAGCAAAAACCTTAATACGAGCCTTATGAGCCTTATGCTGCCGTCCTGCAACAACAGAAGTTTCACTTTTACTTTGCTTGTACTTTTCTGTTGTCAGGAAGAAAGGATCCTTCCAAAATCACTGCTGTGTAAATAACGCTCGTCTTCATTTTGCAAAATAATGGATTTGTTGCTTTCTTTGTGTGCTCAGTTGTACCAGGCCCCATTATTGCTGCACCTCGATCGCAACCTGAGCGTCCTCAGCCCGCTGAGTGCCGAGATGTAAAAGCTGTCCGACGCGTCTCGGCGATATGCAAAGCTCTCCCCTTAATAATTCATGTCTGAGTTTACAAATGGCACTGTTGCACGGAGACGAATCAGTGGAGTCGCTGGGACGCTGTTTGGAGGAGATGAAAGTTTAATTCCTGTCCTAGATTACTCCTCCTCGTCTCTAAGCAGGCCCATTATTTCGCCTCCGCCGATGTTCCCCCCGCACGCTGTAATGGGAAATGAAGGGAGACGCGGGCGACAGTGGCGGGACACGACTGCTTGTGCACTCGCCCGGGACTCCCCCTGATAGGTGACAGCTGGGCCGGCCGCCTGCATCGCTGTTGGACGGAGCGTCCTGTTAGGCCGAGGGTGCTGAAGGGAGAACGGGGGCCGGCTGTAAATATAGCGCGGTAATAAGCGCGTGCCGCGAGGAGCCGCGCTCGGGACTCGGAGCCTGAACCGCAGGCCAGTCGTCGCGCTTCATCTTTATCTCGGCCCGTATACAAATACACAACGCCGCCTTGTTGTGCCGTTGCACTGTAGTTACGTCAGGTCGTTAATTCGTAATGACATAACCTCATTTGGGTGGTTAGCACTGTCACCTCGCAGCAACAAGAGCCCGCGCGTGAGCCTGCCCACTGGTTCGTCCCGCCGGTGCCCGACTCCCCCGGGTTCCGGCTTCGCAGCTGATTAATCTCTCAACCGGTTCCTTTTAAATGGGAGCCCTGATGAAAACCCCTCTTCGGTTGCACTCGCACCTGAATATGTGAGCTCCGCTACGCCGGCAAAATGGCTTCAACGGCGCTGCTTGGCATTACACACGTCACCCAGACCTTGCAGAGAGCTCGGTGCGCCTCTGCGTGGGCTCCTCTAGATCAGTATGCTGCCGGCTGAAGCGAAGGAGTGTTGTCAAAGGCGCTGAAAAGCTCTTTGATAAACGCTGAGGGCCACCGTCCCAACTCTTTCTGTGGCTCGCTCCCTCGCTCGCTCGCTCGCTCTCCAGAATTTGCCGACTTAGAGGACTGAATCAGACGCGATCAAAGGTTTATTTGAATACTTTTTTTTATTCGCCTCAGGGTGGAAGGTCAAAACATTTATAGTGATACCAGTGTTTTAGATAAGAGAGCAAGAGGTGTGAGTTTGACTGAAACCTGTAAAAGTGCTCCGATGCTGGATCTTTAAATTTATAGTCACACAACTTCTTGAAATAAGTGTTAAAGTGAAACTTGCTAAAATATGAGGCACTGCTTCACACACAGACCTGTAACCGATTACACACATGCACACTTGGCTGCCCCGGCACACACACACACACACACACACACACACACACACACACACACACACACACACACACACACACACACTCTCACACCCTCGCGCCGTAAGACGCATTTAATGATCTAATTCCGTAGTCGATCTAAATTTGAGGGTTTAGCGTCAGATGACACTAAAATCGACAACTTGCTCCTCATGTATATGATGACGGATGCACTGTTAACACATGGGTGTATTCTTAGCAGGCGTTCATGCTCCAGAACGTTCCTCCCGTTTGTGCCAAATGGAAGCGGGTCCAAGGAGTGATAAGTGAAGTGACAGCTGATTAAAGTCAGCAGCGCCTGTCGCTGCAATAATGAAAATAAAAGCATGTGTTTCTATGATAGTATGTTTACACATATACAGTGCATGTGAAAGTGTGTACAATAAAAACATTCATTCCATTCATTCTTTCATTAATTGGGTGAATTTCCATTTAACATGCTGTTAAAACTTTGTTAGGTCAAATAGAGTTAATGTTATTATTTTGATCATTTCCGAGCACAGATGCCGCTGCATGAAATCTTCCTATCAGTGAGTGTGTCAGTCTTTTCTGTCTGCTGCTTCTCTCACGCTGCGACGAGCTCATCTTGTCCTCAGAGCATCATTTAAAAGCTCAATGTCTTGCAGACGGACAGGCCGGCTGCCGCCGTTAAGGGGAGGAGAGGGTTCCTCCTTCGCAAAAAAGCTGGGGCGTCAAACCAGCAACCTTGCAGTCACAATCCCTGCTTTTGAGGCTTCCGGACACAGAATCCTGGTCGATTGTTAATTTCTGGTTGTGACAAACTCCAGATGTTTGAAGCGTCTTATCGTAGCGATCCAGGTGGCAGATTCTGCTCCTCGTATGTTTTCCACGCGACGACTTCCACTCAGAGGCTTTTTCCCTCTGTGCTCATTGTTAAAGGATCCCAAGAGAGGCCCCCATTTGTGCATATATCCTGTTTATTTCCTCATATATTGTTTTACTGTTCTAGTTCACCACAGTTGTCATAGTGACTGTGTTTTATAGGATTTGCGCCATCACATGATTTTGTGAGTCTTTCATAAAAGTGTCATTGAGAATGACTGCTGGAGAGATGGATGGACTGGACTATCGCGGCTGCTTAAAGACACGGCTCACCTCTCACCTCGCCCGCTTCTTTTTCCCCTCACCATTTGTCACTCACCCCTCTCGAGTTTCGAGTTTCTGCGGTGCCGCTGTGCCACCCTTTACTCTAAAGGCAATCCAGCGCCGTCATGCACTATATCAACACATCTGCTGCTGTATTCAGTGTCACATCTGGCTGTCAGTGTCAGCGAGACGGTCAGGGGAACACAAGTATTCATGGGAGATTCGCTGCCTCTTGTCTCACCGTGGGCTGAAATCACAGCCCCTGCTTCTGTCATCGATCTCTCTGCAAAAACACAAACCCCAACGCGCCATTAATTACGTACTAATTCATCCAAATTGGCCAAATTGGCCAAATTGGCGCCGACATTTATTGCCATCTGGCAATTCTGGTAATTAACCACAACTTGCTAAATTAGCATCACTTTATGTTTGCACATGAAAATATATACTCCCGTATATTACACTTGGCTCACGCACGTGCATTATACTAGCACTGGCACCGCTTTAAAGCACAGCTGCATCCCCACGTCCCTCTATAGTCTGGTTCCACCTAACAAAGCGCTGCCCAGGCGGCGAGGCGTTTCCAAGGAGGTCCGACGGCTGCCGACGGACAGCAAATGCCTCATAATGTATCTGACACGCCGATCAAAAACAAACGATTGTGCGGTGTGCAGGTGTTAAAGCGATAATTGGACCACTACTGTACAGCACTGTCTTTCATCACAGAGGGATCGATAATCCCTCGGAGGGAACCCAAGAAATTATCCTGGAGATCAGCCCGCGTGGTTCCTCGCTGCCGGCGCTCCAGGCTAATGCCGGAGAAATACGGCAGCCTTGAATTTAATGAAAAGTTTTCACTCAGGCCACAGGTATTGCTGCCTTTTGGCATTTAACATGTCCTTGGAAGACATTGTGCCCTTGGTGTGCTTAAGGAATGTGCTGCTTTGTCTAGACATGTTAAAATTTTATGCTTCAAAATAAAATTCATACTCTGGTGTGGGAATAATTTTTTTTTGTATAGCGAGTGAGGAAAAAAGATAACTACAGGTTGTGTGAGAGTCTTTTAAGAATAATAGCCAAGTCATATAATTTTTAGAGCTTGTTTTTATTAATATCCACAAGGAAACATTAAATTTAGGGTTTGAACATGACACGTAAACTTCGGAGGTCTCACAGGACCTGGACAAAGCTGACAGTCACTTACTGAAGCCATAAAGTTATTGTAATTCAGCCCCTAAGATTCTAAAATAATTACACATCTTTTGAAGAACAAACAACTAAACGCACGCACACGTGTTGTTTTGATAATGGCACAGAAAGAGTGACACACT
Organism: Betta splendens; assembly: GCF_900634795.4. Lineage (NCBI taxonomy): Eukaryota > Metazoa > Chordata > Actinopteri > Anabantiformes > Osphronemidae > Betta > Betta splendens. Next base: position 16,597,731 of record NC_040884.2, on the reverse strand, counting down.
CAGACTGTGCGTAGCAGTCACACGCAGCAACGCAGTTGGGTGATACAACAGGTGACACGGCCCCTTGGCTCTCGTTCGGTGAAAACGCTGTGGAGAAGCTGCTCGGATGAGTAGTGAATCAACTTCCAGGTCCAGACGTGCTTTTATTTCTGATCAAGCCTCCTGTTCAAACAGCCCAGTTCACCTACTGTATGAAGGCAGCCCATTTTTGTGATGGATAACACTTGAATTGGCCATACAGGTGACCCCCCCCCCCCTCCTCGTTTCATGGCAGAAGTGTTCCTGGTTCACCAATGAAGCCCCACACATGGCCCCATAGTTGAGGAAAGTAATTTCATTGGTTCAGGTGCAGGAAATTGATATAGTCACGCTATACGTGGATTCTAATCGAACAAAGTGGACATGACAAAAGTGAAATTAGAAAAACAGGGAGATTGATGGTGGGGAAAACAAATCCTTGTCAAGAAGCTTGTTTTTGACACACGAAAAATCTTTTATTCGGTTTAGGCCATTTCTTCAACTTCCCATCTTGATTAAATTTCTCGCCTTAAGGTTAATCCTTTTGCGCTAATTCAAAAAGCAATACTTCATGTTGTTATGGGAGCTGAAGCCTGTTTTGATATTGAGCTGGATTTGCTGGGAAACGTCACGAGGTGGACGTGTTTTGCTAAAGAGAGATTGAAATGGACTCGAGTAATCTTGTCCTCAACCTAAGGTGAGACGCTGACTATGATTCATGACTTGACAGTTTCCTCATCCCTCAAATCTATTGTTTTAAATCGACTGTGCTTTCACACGATTCAATTATACAGTCAATATTGCAGGGCTGGCTTTCTACCGCGAAATATTTGACGATATGAGAACCTTGTGTGACCCATTTATTTTGATTTGGGAAAACAATTGTATCTCATCCCTAATGCCTGTCGTGGGCAGGGTTCATAAATCACTCCGCCGGCTGCGCGCGGATGCATGATAGGTGCTGCAAATTCAGCACTATCTAAAGAAAAATTAACATAGATTATGTCATGTATTCATCAGCGGTGTGTTTAAAATGAAGCAGCTGCACAGGCCCCGGCACGTGCCACTGTTTTCCTGCTATTACTTCCAAAGAGTCAAAAGTTGAGCTCCCCTTTTTCAGAATAAAGCTTTGGAATCCGAATAAATTCCCCTGAAGATCTTTGAAGTGATATTTTCCTCTAAAAAAGGCAAACAGTGTCACTCACTGTATATGTTTTATGCAAAACAGCAGCGAATAAGGGCACGAGCTTTAACACTGACGATACATCAAACCTTTCTTTGCTACCGATGCACTGTCTGCTATTTTATTGCTCTGTTGTCTTTTCTCCCCCATGAAAGAGAATTATAAAAAAGACCTCCACCACTGCAAGAGAGAGAGAGCGAGAGAGAGAGAGAGGGGCGGGCGGGCGTGCAAGAGAAAAAACAGGCAGAGGGGAGAAAGTGGGAGAATGTGGAGAGATAGTGTTTATTGCTTGTGGGAGGTGAGTGATGGTGCGGTATAAAAACCCCACCAAACTGAGCAGATGGAGCCTATGTGACAGTAAAACCCCAAACGTCCGCTGAAGCTTTTTTTTTCTACCAGTGACTTATGAAAGCTATCTGTCAAAACAAAGGCAAGAGTTAGCAGGATGATATGCTAATGAAGCAGCCCTGCCCCGGTGACAAATTATGCTCAAAAAAGTAAATTGTTCCTCGTAAGAGCCCTCAGTGAGAGCGGGGACAGCAGGAAGTGACATGTGACAAGTGGTTGGTAAAGTTCACTGTGAAAAAAGAAGCCGTAAATCCTAGTGATTTCAGAAAAGAGACTGTTGCAATAGAAATGAATGAAATGCATTATGGTAGCTGAAAACTATGTTTGCTGGAGGTTGAGCCCACATATGAATAAATGGGTGATTTTTAGGTGCTTAGGGTGTTTTCTACATCACGCACTGGCTTCTTCAGAAGGAAAAGACGCTGCATTGGAAAAGTGGAGACTGGGCAACAGGGGCTTCGTCATTTATGAAACGTCTTGCCTACTTAATGTCAATTGTCACTCGTCTTGGGCACTTTCCCACCGTGATGCATCAGACGTCCCGGCCTCCACAAACACCTGATCTCAATCTGTGGGAGCGAGGGGAAGAGCTCCCAGGTGAAGCGAATTAGGATAAACTAGCTCCACCTTGTTCAGCGCGCATGCATCCGTGTTAGAATACACTGTAATAATGGAATAAATACTCAATGACATGGACTGTTTTTATGCTGGTTGAGGATCTGAGTACTTGAGCTCTAAAGCTGTTATGATCTCCTAAAAGCATGGTACACTGGGTGAAAGGCGACGCTTTGTGAGCCCGTGTTTGAAGTAAGAAATAAAGGCAGGTAAATTTGCGAGGAAAACCGAGATCCCTGCGCACAGAGGGGTTATTGTGTCTGCAGCCAAAGCCTATGAAGGTAAGAAAGGGCAAAGCTGCAGGAGGCGTCATGACGGAGTTATTGTCAGTGTTTACATGCCAGGTGTCACAGATTGCCGTCCCAGTGTTCTCAGCAAGGCTTCAACACGGTAAACAGACTTCAAAGGAAAATGGTTGTGTGCTGAAACAGAGACGCACATGCCCAAAGGTGGGTCCACACGCACGCACACACACACACACACACGCACGCACACACACGCACACACACACACACACGCACACACACGCACACACACACACGCACACACACACACACACACACACACACACACACACACACACACACACACACACACACACACACACACACACACACACACACACACACACACGTACCTTTTCCAAGTGCACACTGTTGCACATGAATTATGGCTTGCACATTGAACATGCGTTTCAGTGCAGTATAGTGCATCCGACCTTTAGACCGGGGTCACTGTGAAGCATGTAGGTGGATTAAAAATAGCAAAACCCCACGGAAGCTGAAGGAAAGCAGCTGAAATGTCATCCTGGCCTGAAGCACCATGAAGACATGCCAGGACAGACGTATGCACGCGTGTACACTGAGGCTGCAGTGGATATACAGCATATATATAGAGTACTGTATGTGTGAGACACATGAACCCATGCTGTTGTTGTACTGTGGCTTGGATCTGTTTGTGAGCTTTGGCCACATGGATTATAGCGATTGGACTGCGAGCACAATTTAATGAGGACAATCAATTAGCAACTGGACAAAACAACAGCAGGACCAAGTTTAGTTGTTTTGTTTTATTGTTTATGAATTTAATCATTGCTAAAATCTTGTGTAAATATTCAAAAATAAAGACAACCTGGCAGCGGTACAGAAACTAACTCAAACCACTGAATGTCTCCTCACTATTGTTAAAGTATGTTCACGCGTCTAAACAACCTGCTTTGTGCACGGCAGTTATGAGGATAATGGCACATAATCTAGTGAAGTTGTAAAGATTTACAAGAAATAGAAAAAAGAAAAGATCCCCTCTCATCTCTTATGCAGGGACAATGGATGCGCCTTGAGACACGGGTTTTGCTGAACCACAGTGGAGTATTTGATTTCCAACCACTTTTTAGCTGATCATTATATTTTATTAAAATATCTCGCTTACATAAAAGCCCTCCCCAACACTGGCATGCGAAATAACAAAAAAAGAAGCCGTGCATGAAGAGAAGTGAGGCGAGCGAGCCTTTAATAGGAATCAGAGTTTACACATTTACGAAGCAAACAAATAAAGGCTTCCACAAAAGCCGCTGTAGCTGTCAGACTAAATGTATTACTGCTCTGATATCACCCAGTTTCACTCTGTTCACATATTACCTACTTTATCCTCCCCCTGCATTGGTATCTCTTTAGCGCCTGGATTCCGTTCACAAGCATATTTGATGCGTAATAAGGAGACAGTGATTTTATTCCTGTCTCCTTTATGCTCCCGTGTCGCGCGGAGGAGGACTTTCCGGACACCGTTCTCCACCTTGAGGGTTTACAATTCACCCCCCCCCCCCCCCCCCCCCCCACACGTCGTGCCCCATCGTACCAAAGGGCCCGTTGTTATTCACACATCTTTAATATTTAATCACGATAACACTGCCACAAATCACATCAGAGCTTCTGCACACTAGATCATATTGTCTTATCCAATAGCAGGCTCCAGTGTTGCTATCAATTACAACTTTGGCACCCAACTAATTTGTTTGAGGGCTACACTGGTAATTTGATTTCGGGCTCACTCACTTGATTTCCCTTACCCATTAATTTCATTTGCACTTGCCCATCAGCGGCGCCGGCACATGTTGAGTCACCCGCATCCCAGAGCTCATCTTAGCCCCGTCTCATTAATGCCACCGGTTGTGGCGAGTGCCAGCCTGACGCTCGCGCGCTCTCGTTCGCCGCCATCGCAGCCTGCGTCTCCCCTTCAGTGGCCTGGAACCTCTTAACCCGTCCACTCCTCGGCTCGCCGGCCGCCACGCGCCATGCGGATTCAGAGCCCGCGTCGCTCTTCTCCTTCACACAGTGATGCCGTCTCAAAACCGGATGCTAATTATCGCACGAGATCATTTATGGTTGTTATTCCTGGCATGTGGGGCTACGTTTAGGAAACAAACGAACCAGTTATGCATTGTAGGGTTAAGTAAGGGGTTAATGAACGTGCAGCGATTGGAAAGATGATGAGGAATAACAAGATAAGCATACAGTATAGTGTCATTCACTTCCTGTCAATTAACCCTAACACAACAGTGCATCGGTAAAAAAAAACAGCTCATATACTGTGGTGGAAAATATTAGTTTTCTAATGTTTTGATACTGTAGCTTCTTAAATAGGAATTTATAAACCGCACACACAGAAAAGTTCTTAATAGTCAATAAAATGACTCAACAATCTCCCCTGACAGGAACAAAAAAGTATCTGCTTTAATAGTTAAACTCACTCAGATCCCATTTGTATTGATGAGTCCCGTGAAAAGTGTCATGAGACCCGTGTTATTGAAATTTTAACAAGGATAAATGGCAGCGACGCGGCGGCGGCGGCCTCTGGGGAATCTTCCTCCCGCTCCACGAAGGAGTTACAAGGATTCCTCGCGTCGTAAATGAACTGGGCCGTAATTCCGCCGCCTCCCCGCATTTCATAATTCATCGCACGTCTTTGACTTAGTGTCATTTATTTTCCATACGGGTGCTTAGCTGTGAAGACGGAATAATAAAGGATACCCAAACAATTATGAGGCTTTAGCTACGCACCGGCGGCTCCGGCGAGGCCTCCCGTCTGCGAGGGCAAGTGTTCTGTGGTGGTTAGAAGCGGCGTCACCTCAGGCTTTTGACTTTCTGTCTATAAACTGTTGCTACACGGCCCTCGAGGTGGCTTCTCTCCTCATATCATGCACACGCAGCCTCTTCGCGTACTGCAGCCGCCGCCCGTGTGCGCGCCTCCGGGTCCCGCGAGGTGAGACCAGCTATCGCGTGTTCGCCATCTGTCGTGTGTTCACAGCAGAGCGCTGCCGAAGCGCGTAACTGCATCAGTGTCTCTTATTCAAACAGCTAATGTCGGTTATTGCATTGTGTAAAGCAAAAAATAATGAAAAAGCTGTTTTTTTTTTCCCAACGCTAAATATGGAGTCTGTCCACTATATGTGTATTATTGCATCCTGCTAAATGATCAGACCCTCTTTTATAAATAATAGTGTTTGGAGGGTGCATAATAAGATGCAGTAATTAATGTCATCGATTCACATCTGTAAGGATACTGACTGGGAGAAATGCGATTACTTTTATCACATTTCAAAACTTGGAGTTAGTTTCCAAGCTCCGTAACTTGGTTAGCGTGTGACTGTGGAGAGTGTGTGAGAGGGGCTGCTCTTGCGCTGTGATTGATGAGAACACACCGGGCAGGCTATTAAAAAACGCTGCAGCGTACTCCGCAGACAATGGCAATAAACATATTCTGGGTGGAGAATTCAAAAAGGCTTATTTAGGGAAAGCGTGATTTTTTTGTTTGTTTGTTTTAGCGCCGACCGTAACCGTAAACCCTGGATTAATAGGGGATGTCGTGTGCACATTTAAATATGCTGCACAGTGGTTGCACACACACCCTGGATGCAGATGTGCATGCAGATGTTTGCCTTTTGCTCCCTTGTTTATGCCGGTTGCTGGTCTCTATTTACAATCAACAACTGTAAAAACTAAAGACCAGCATAACGACCCTGCATCTCCGGCACTAGGACTCACTGGGATTTAATCACTTACTTTGAAAGCCATCGTCGGCACCAGTTTACCTTTTGCTCGGGCCCAAAACAGTAAACAGCTCGACGGGCTCCGTCCAAGAGCAACTCAGCCCACATTCGAGCGCCTCCGAAAGTGTAAAATGACCGGGCGGCGTTTTGCGGCGGGCTGTTTGTTGGCCGAGCGCGGCGCGAGTCTCAGCTGGGCGCCTGTAAACCTCGCACGGCTTTTAATTAGTGCAGTTGTGGAGGTGCCGGTGCAGTAGGTGGATGTTTCGGATGGAGCCGTGTTGCGCTTCGCTTTACGCTGCGCCGGGCCTGCGTACAAGCCTGGAATCCTGCCATCTGCTCCGCGCAGCCTCATATTCACGCCACAGATGCGGCAGCGGCATCACTCATCGCATCCTTCTGCGAAGGAAGCTCTTGAAAAATAAGATTTCCTGCGTTACAGCGTCTTCTTCGATCTGAAATGGCGCTGCAGGTAGTTATGGTGGAGAGGAATGCAGGTGTGGAGAGGAATCCACGCGGTTACAGATGGATAACTCATAAATGTGCTGTTCGTGGCGATACGGCGTCTCCAGAGGCGACGGGGCGCGCGCCTCCGTAAACTGTGCTAGATGAGGGTTTAATGGCGAAGTAATGAGAGCGCTGGCTCTGGATGGAGGATGCGCCTCCAACGCAGTCGGGACGAGCCTCTGGTTTGGGAAAGGTGTTTGCGCTCGCGGTTCTGTCCCGGGGTCGTATTGCTTCTCAGAACACGTAAACACACTTACTGTACACACGCGCTGACACGGGTGCAGGTGTGCACGCGTGTGCGGGACGCGCGCTGACAGGTGCTCCATTATTCAAAGTATCTCCTTGGGTGTTAAGCTCTGACAGAGAACCAGACGAGGTTTCTTCCCCCTCCCTCCCCCTCCCCCCTCCTTTCAGACCCCTCCCGTCCGCGGAAATATTACCGGAGCCTCCCTGGGGAGGAGGAGAGGGGAAACGTGATCTGGAAGAGAGGGGCGAATCCACCACAACAACAGCTGTTTCCAAATCACAACAACCTGGGGAAGGGTTGTGGGTTATATTTTATGGGTGGAGAGGGACCACGGATGTTCATTTATTTATCTCCGCAGTCAGCATAGAGGTGTGTGTGTGTGTGTGTGTGTGTGTGTGTGTGTGTGTGTGTGTGTGTGTGTGTGTGTGTGTGACAAGATCTGTCACGGATCACTCTTTACTTTTACAGGAAGAAGCCTAGGGTCACGAGTCGCTCTGGAGTGTTCAGAAATAACGCCACAGTCAGTCATGTGCACATAAGATGAATAAGTAACCAATAATCAATTTTACGTGTCAAATAATATAACAAATGAATGAACGGAGCATAAACATGTTGAAATATTGAACCGGGAGTTTGTGTTGGTTTCCTCTTCACGCGCTTGCATACATTAGATGCTACTTCTCCGCGGCTGCAATCACGCTGAGAGCCATTCGGTATTTCCTGCATGCAAATGCTGCATCAGTAGCGCGTGGCCACGACGGGGTCCGCGTGCGGCCGGCGCGACGGCTGCTGCTGCCGCGGCGCCGTCCGCGGTCTTAATTAGCTCGCGCGTGCGGCCGAACACACGGAGGCGATCGCACGCGGGGACTGAAATGAGCGTAACGGCTCTCGGTAGGGACCAGCGCCGAGTGCGCGCGCCGAGCACGCGCGCCGCTGGCGGGTTAACGGTCGGCCATGATGTCGGTGCTGAGTACGAACGCAGCATTAGCAGCGCGCGCGCGCAGGCTAATCTGCCGTAGTAACTTCCGGCACGTGTCGGTTATTACACGCCGAAACAAAACCTCGTCTATTATCGTCCACCCACAGACCACGGGCCTCTTGGATTTACTGGCGAAGGCTTCAGTCCTCGTACTCGGTTCGTTTGATGCCCCAGAGCGTCACGAGGGGAGAGAAGGTTCCAGAAGTTCACATCACAGTGTGAAGTTCTTCACTCTGGTGCGTCCTCACTTTTCAATTAACACCATATGATACGTAGCTCATTATAACTTCATGCATGTTGGTTTACATCAGTCGCACATCCGACTCTATGGACTATACACTTGTAGTGACATATTAGGACACAGCAGCTCATTTGTCAGAACCAGCGTCATGGAGCCTCTTTACATACAGTACAGTGTAGTGGAATCGCTCATTTGCATGTTTCCCCTCATCTTGTTTCTAACTGTGCGTCAAGCCTAGTTTTCCAGTTTCGAATCCAAACTTTTTAACCCCAGACAGGGGCGCCGACTTTGATTCCGACCAACTGATTTGGTATCAGATCGTGATAATGACAGTTTCTAACACTGGGAGGCTGCCGTTTGTTGCTATTCCTGTTGCATTTGAAGATGTTTTCTGGATGGGAGATCTGAGAACTGTAGTGCACGACAGCGTTCCACCGGGGGATTCTCCGCCGTTCTCCTCCTCTGATGTGGGCCCTCTCGCTCTTATTACCTTTTTGTTGCCGTTTTTCCCCGGCGCTCCTCTCTCGCTGCGCCATCTGTCCGTCCCGCGCTCGTTAGATGGGCTCTGCCCATTCGCGACGCCCTCTGCCTCGGCTTCACCCTCGGCACTTCCCGTTTAGTCTCCAAAAGCCCCGGAATGATATGCGAGTCTGAGTAAATCTGCCACGAGTTCTTGGATGTTTGTCAGACGACGCTAGAACAACAGCGTGATTTGTTCTGTGCACAAATTCTCAACAGTCTATACCCTCTTGGCATTGTTAAGGGAAGGCAGCAAAGGCAGAGACAGACATGGAGAAAATATCCTATCAATCTACAGGATATTAGCTGCGAGGCACCGGTTCACGCTGCCAATGATGTAACCCTCCGTGCCAGCATGAGCAAGTGCCACAATAAATTACTTCACATCATCCAGTGCTTTTATCTGATGATAGCTCCGCGTGTGGGTTGTGTGATTTCAAGATTAAAATTTTTTGTTGTGGTGGCAGTGGTAGCATGGTGATTAAGGGTGTGAAGGGGGGGGCAAGGAAGGGATAATGTTTGGATGCGAAAAACCTGGACTCTCTCGCTCGATTCTTAGTGTTTGGGGTCATTTTTCACGGCGCTCAACAAGAAGAGAGTTGCTCCGTGATTTGAAAAGGAACGGCGTAATTCAAATTGCGGACGAGCAACTAAACACTTTGCCTGTTTACTTCATGGAATGATGCGGTGATTATGTTTATTTAGGCCTGCGCCACCTCACACGGCAGCCTACGTCCGCCACGATTTTACACTTTGTGGATGAAAGACAATTGCCGTGGCCAAATTCTTGCCTGGCTGCACGTTTTTTCGCCGATTACCCCGTGCGCCGGTACCTCCGGGCTTCTCTGGGTGAAATTACAGCAGTTTGGGCGGCGTCCGAGCTCGGCTGGCAGCGGATGAGAGCGCGCGTGGGCGGTTTGCACCCTGGCGTACCGGCGCCACCCCGGACTCTGGCGGGCCAGAGGGGCGCCGCTGCCAGACCGCGGGCCAGTTGGCAGCGGCGTCGTCACGATTAGGATCAGCTGAGGAGTTGGGTTCCAGCGAGAGGCAGGGTTCTGCATGCGTCACGCGAGACGCCGGAACGGAGCCTTGGAATTCATCGGGTTATTTGCCGAAACAATAATTCTGCGGAGGCAGAAGAGAGAGACGGCGTGTTGGAGGTGTTAGAGTATTAATCTGAATGCTCACTAGTATTAGCCGCCGTCTGGCTGCCAACATCCAGAAACTGTTATTTGCCAGAGAGATGTAAATAGCAGACAGCGCATGCATCGACGTCCAGCGACATGAATCCGCACCATAATCCTCCCACAATACGTAACAATACCACTCCTAACCCACTGTAACCTCTCACTGGCTGCTCATTCTGCCTCCATGCCCCATTAGCCTTAAATGTACCACTAATCTCACATTACAAACACATTAATATTAAGTTAAACTGTACCAACAGATGCTACGCTGCAGTACATAACTAGTTATCACTGCATGTTTTACCTGTAATGTAGCTTTACGGAGGCAGTGAAGAGTGGATACTTAAGAAAAATATATTATTCAGCACTTATTCACATTAAAGTGGACACTTTACATTAAACCGGCCCTCCTTTGTATTTGCAGGTAGAGAGAGCAAATAACATATAATGTGCGTCAGGTTTGTGAGTCCTCTCTGAGAGCATTTTCTAAGAACATTCAGCTGTTGCAGCGTTACAGAATATTTGTCTAATATGGGCTTTGAGAGCAATAGTTATGAACTGGTTAAAGGAAAAGATAATTTGATTGTTACAATCACAACCAATGCAATCGAAATTGACTGAAATCAAATCAGACTTTCTGAAACAGAACTCAAACGCTGACGTATTGCACCTTAATAAAATATGATAATCTTTTAATTAAACCTATGGAAACGACCTGCGTAGCACCTTTCTCTCACGGCCACAGATTAAAAAACACTCCACAGGCGAGGATCCAGGCAGCGCATGGATTCCACATCACAAAAAAATTAAATAAATAGACAATGCTAAACATTACTATGACAAATGCCAAACATGTTGTTCATTCATACCAACAGAAATGTGTGTTGGCATATTTGACAAGGTTAGAAATAGATTAATTAAACTGATATTTGTGGGTGTTTGTTGTGAGTAATAAAATGGCTTTGTGCTTATTCCCACAAAAACACACTTATACGAATGAAGGATTCAGTAGAAACCGTACGAATGTAATAATAAACATCTGCATATGCAGCGCTGTTTAATAAAGGCTCATGTTTTCTCAATCACAAACCGTGAGACGTCAAAGCAGACACAAGGACCTCAATTTGTGTTGCGCTCTCGCCGCTGTTTCGTCTCCAGCAACACCATGTTTACTGACCTGGCAACATGTCATGTTGTGTCAAGTCCTCAGTCCTAAGAAGACTCGCTGAACAGAAAGGTCAGAAAAGCATGCTCATAAAGGGATGTGGACAGCTTTTAGCCCGTGGCTCCGCTTTAATCAAAGCCAAACGCAGTTGCAGTCAGGAAACACTTCTGATTTACTCAAGCAACAGTGAACACTGGCTCTGAGTAAGACCTGTAGGATTTGTGGTGTTGAGGGCATTTACTAAGACATCACCAAATCCCCCTGCAGAGATATGAGGTGTGCATATATACATACATATATAGTCATGTGTGTGTGACTGGGTCCTTGAGGCGAGTCCGTGCCCTGGGCTGTTTCCTCGCCACTTTGTCAAAAACATGTGGCATGAAGCAACACACCTGCAAGTCATGTGTTAAGTCACTGCTACTGTGCACTTCGCAGTCGAACCCGTTTCAGTCCTTATCTCGCCGACAACAGCTCCACCGCAAAAACCCAACATCGAATCTTTTCTTAACTCTTGTGTTTTTTTTTACCCCCAAAATGCTGCAAAAACAGTCCGGAGAGACTCGGAGCACAATAATCATTATTTTCTGCCTAATTACAGTACGCAGGCGTGTTTTCTGACTCTGAGCATAAGCAGGCGGTGCTCGTATGGCAACGCGTACGTCTAGCGAGGAACAGGAGCGTTCGTGAGGGCTCTCCATCATGATGAGAGACGGCCCACACAGCTTCAAACTGCTGATGAGCTTATTTTTAGGCGATGGGCTCGCCCCAGTGTCTACTTTCCGTGTGGGACTGACAGAAAATGTGGAGCACATTTCAACGTTAATACTCGTATAGCTGCTCCGTAATTAACCAATTAACAGGCAGCATGGCCCACCAACACCACACCTGATTCAGTTTGCAATCAGAAATGCTCATCTGCAAAATTTTAATTGTGCCCCGGGCAATAACTTACTGTTTGTAATCACATTCTCTCCCTCCCTATATTGCACCGCGGTGCGTCTGGGAGGAGGGGGGTAAAAAAAAAAAACTCACTGGCGCAAGTTAATTCGACGAACCTCCATGTTGGAGGTGCGCGCGGCGCACATTACCAGCGGAGCTTGGGGGGTTTGCTGAACAACAGAATCCCAGTTAATATGCTCTTCGAATTATTTACACATCCAGCGTTTATAGCGTCCAATGAGAGGTGAGGCGGAGGCAGGGGAGCTTTCACTCCGCGTGCACCCCCCTCTCAGCAGAAAGGTTGTACAGAGACCACAGAATGCGGACACACGCAAAGAAGAGGCTCCCGGCCTCCACGTATTGCAAATGAGATTTTGAGGGTAATACTTGCTATTCAGCAGAGGAGGGGACGCTGCATCGCTCCGCTTCTATGGCAGAGCTAAGCCGGTGCCAGAGCCAATCATGGTTGGGGAGTCAGACGTGCTGCATGGACGAGATGAATCACCAAGCTGTCATGTGCCTGTTTCACATTCTAACTGTGGGAAAGCAAATTGTAGGTGACTTAATGTTCCTTGTGTTTTCCTCCTCTGCTCGCTGGTGCGGTGCCAGGCCATACGCTGCACTAAACACGCTCCGTCACACGGAAGCTGCTGCTAATTGTTCCACCCTGATCCCTCCGTTTCTTCGGGAGGCCGCGGCCGCCCAGTACTTTTTTTTTGTTTATTTAAATATGTGGTCGATGCCGTTGGCTTCGGTAGATATCCACCAATTACCAAAGTCATGCATTCTAATATGATCGAAGAGGGGCGACTGGAATTAGCTTTGCACTCTTGATGTTGCATGCACACCCTAACTGCACAACACAAACAATCTAGGGCAGCTATTCCAAATCCAATTGTTGTGAACATGAAGCCAGCTAGTTTCAGGCAGCGGGGTGAGTTTGGCCCACACATACCAATTAGGCCCGTTTCCAAAGCAATACTGCACAATGCTGCCCAGAGGACTGCAGCAGAACAAGACTTTGATTTCCCTCAATGTGATAGTAATTTCATATTCCTCTGAAAAGCAACATGGCTACTGAGGCTTGAGTCTCGAGATGAGCGGCGGAGAGCGTGTCACAAGTCGCCGCGTCTGGTCATTGGCGTGCGACACGTGAGGACAGCAGGAAACTGGGAGCCTTGTGATGCGTCCCTGCACCGTCGTAGGAGCGCTTGCACCCAGGCTCCCGCGACGTCACGTCCCTCGGCGGCGCTGTTAAACGCCCGCATTTGATCAGTTATTGTCTCCTGCAGCACGTCTCAAAGAGGCGCCCGCATCACAAATCAAGGCCATCACAGAAAACGCAGCCCGCGGTCCTCGCATCGACTAAACACTGGGGCGCCCGAGTCCCACCACAGCGTATGAGACTGACTGAGGACTAGAGAGGGTGGAGGCATGTAATGAGAGCCAGGAGAGTTACTACGCTCTATTTATAGGGGATGCAGGATTGTTTACCTTCTTCCTTAGCTACTTGTTTTGGCAGGCGGTGAACTGCTAATGAGAAGTATCTTTGTGTCTTTCTGTTGCCGTATCAGTTTAGCACCTCGCCGTACTTACCGGATATTGGGATTTACCTGAGAGAGCCTCCGTGATGAATCCTCCAACTCCCCGTGAGCTCCCTGTTCAGTCACTCTCTCTCTCTCTCTCTCTCTCTCCCTCTCTCTCTCTCTCTCTCTCTCTCTCCTCCCGTGGTAAGACACAATCCTATTTTTGGGCGTTGGGAGTCGCAGCCGCATGAAGACGGTCCACGCAGCCGTGCAGCACTTCTATCTATCTGAGACAGTGTGGGAGAGCCTATTGTTGAAATAAATCTTCACCCCCTCATTTGAATCGCTGGGCGAAGCGCGATCATTTGTCACAGGGGAGGAGAGGAACCCAAAGTACCCCAAAGAGAGCCGAGATGTTGCTGCATGGAGGCGGCCATATTAGCAGAGAGATTCTTCAGGATTATGTGCCCCTTCAACCCAAGCCAGGAATTTGTCAGCAGAAGTGCAGATATGGCTCTATCAATAATCCATGGCATTGTGTATTTCCCAACTGATGCCATTATACGGCTGGGGGATGACAGCACTCACCAACTCCATCATCTTATCCACGGGGACCAGGATCTCATAAAGCGCCCTCAACATAGACACCTCATATAATGGGTAATAACTCCAGCCAGTTAATACAGGGGAATTATCAGAAAGAGGAGCGATGAACCCAGCAGAAACTGGGTTGTCCACTGCTGTAATATGGTTGCGGAGCAGAGAGAGAGAGAGAGAGAGGGAGGGAGAAAACAGAAAGACAGGAAATATGGAAGGGCAATGAGACGGCATGAGAGATAAGACTGGGAGAGCAGTAGCAGTAGCAAGGGAAGATGGAAGATGAAAGAGAAGCGAGAGACAGCCAGGTTTTCATATAACGTCGGAGAGGAGGGAGCGAGCGTGGTAGGGAGGGGTAAAGGAGACAAATGAGGTAATGAGCAAAAAAAAAAAACTGGGGAGTCAGTGAAGTGCTTTTGCTTTTCTTCAACTCCTCTGTGGAAAATCATCCGTTCTTCATACTGTACCTCAGCAAAATAAGACATTAACATCTGAGACGTCCATACAGTGTTTACCCGGTGTGTGCAGTGTGATGGCCTCTACTTTGGTTAACTAAAGCTACAGCACTTGTGTAACTGCTGATAAGCAGTCAAACAACTGTCAGTTACATCACATGTAATAAATCCCATCTCTGTATATTTTAATAAGCCCACAGTATATGAGCGTATTGATTTTGCCAGGCTCAGTCTGAGACGTCCTGCTCTTTGTGCTGTACACCCACCACCTTCCCTGCATCTCCCAGGACTAGTACACAAATGTATTCATTTGAACTAATATTGCCTTTTGAATATAATTGAGGCATAATTAATTTGCCACCAGAGCATGATTTGGCTAACAAATGAGTGTAAATCGGCATCATTCCCTCCTGGTAAATCATCCATACTCTTACAATACGATCCCTCAGCAAACCAAAACAGGTCTAATCTGCCTTTTATTTCTGGCCACTGTTTGTACATGTCTGTCTCTTTGGAGCATTGTACTTGTGTACATACCATTGCATCTTTGATTACATCGTAGAAGCTTCAAACGCAGAACAGGTGGCAAATAGGACTTAATATAGAGGAAATCATTTGTTTCTGAAGTCCAGCGCTGCTTGGAAGATTTCTCACTGACTCATGCTGGGACGGAATGATTTTGTTCATTCACAACGTTTTGATCATGAAAACTTGTTTTCTGTGGGAAAATAATTTGGAAGGTGTCAAGGTTTTTTGTTTTTATTTATTTTTATTTTTTTTTAGAATTAGACACAACACATCATGCAGGAGTGATGTCATGTGGATCTCCTGACTAACAGGGTGCCACCATTTTTCATCCTGTGTCACTGACCATTACATACTGTACAACCAACAAGAAACATCTGTCTCCAGCCCTTTACTGCCTCTTTTAGTCTTAAACATGGGCGGGTGCCAGCCACCGGCGCTATTAGCAGTAAGAGGGACAGGAGGGAGGAAATAAATATATAATAATGCCACCCACCAAGTAAAGATATTCAGTGTTTGCATTTCTGGGGACAATAAAGACGACCATCTGTTCCTGTCATTCGTGCTTTATTGTTTTCCTCACCGGGCCACTCATTTTAGAACATCACATACCCTCCCTGCCTCTCTACACTCCAGACCCTCTGACATACTCTAAGCACGGTTAAACCGAGCGTACATAAGCGCATGAATATGCACACAGACGCACATGCATCACCCGCATCCGTACAGCTGTAAGACAAGAAATGGGCTCGGAGTGTTTTAATGGGTTTTGGTCTGTGGTGGAAAACAAATGCGTGTGGGCACGGCTCGGAATAAAGTCTCTGTCCTTGTCGGCGTTATTGGCGTTAGCGGTGGCAAAGGTAGCCAAATGTTTTTTTTCTGTCGTTCCTAGAGGAGAGGGAGAGGTGGATGTTAAACAAATCACAAACTTCTTCTTGCGGCATATGGTTCATCAAGGAGAGAGTCTGCGATATTGGCTTAGGAAATGAATGGCTCCTGGGGGACAAGCTGCCAGATCCCCTTGTAGCACAAAAGGTCTGGCGGCCGGACGTGGTACAACTGCGGCTCGGCGGCGGCGGCGTCCTGGAGGGAGGCACTTTACAAACAAACCCCACGCCGAGTTTGACGAACGCACTTGGGTCATGAAGTATCTCCAGGAAGGCGCCGCGATCAGGCAGCACAAATAAACCACGAGTCGCTTTAGAGAATTTTGAGACGCTTCATTCAAAACTGTCAACAGACGACTGGTAAAGGAGCAAGATCGTCCTATTTCCCAGATTTCATCTCAGAGATGCGCCATCGCTCCGGAGTCTTATTCAGCGTAACTCAATCTGTCACCGCCTCCCCTGCCAGCCATAATATCAAATCATCCCCTGAAAAATGTGAGCGATTTCTTACATACTTTACTAATAAAATCTCCCTTATTAGGGTCCAGATTTAATCTGGAGGTGATTCATTGCTCTCATCTCAGATCCAGCAGAATTCTACTCATTTCGCCTTCTTTGAATCTGTATGTACTTCATCCATATAGAACTAACAAAGTGCTTATGACCCACATCACGTTGGAGATACAATATAATATGCGCGAGATTTCTGCTACTGGTCGTCTTTTTCTCTGTTTTACACAGTGTCTCTTTGTCTTCTGGTGAGATAAGAGGCCGGACCCAGAAAAGATGCTGACAGCATAGGTATGTTTCTAACAAGCTTTAATAACGAAGGGAAGGGAGTGGGTGAAGGAAAGGACAGAGACCTTGGAGACCGTGAAGCAGGTGATGATCAGCAGGCTATGAATGGCCACCAGCGTCCCTGTGGGGGAGACAGGGGTGAATTAGCAGGTAACCCATTAACTGGTAGGATGGTACTGGTGATGGATGAAAACCCTGGTTGTTGGAAAAGGAGGGAGACGACACAGTGGATCTGATCAGCATTAGCACTGACTGGCTTGTGGCCACACACAGCTGGGATGCACTGTGTGTTTTGACACCTGTGGATCAAAGATTCTCCTCCACCGACTCTCGTCTAGTGCAACAGTCAAACTACAGTGTTGTTGCGGTTGATCTGCGTAGTAGCTGTTCGCCCAGAGACAAGAAAGACAACGCTTGCAAGCAACGCGTTCTCACCAGTGATCTGACTGGATGCAAGATTTGCAGGTGCTTTTCCATCACAGTCAGCAAGGTTAAACTCCAGAGAAATTAAACAAATTGCTCCTCTAATGCAGAGTAAAACAAATGGAGAACTTTAGTGCACATGTGGAACCCTCTTGGGTTCTAATTATGTAAAACTATAGACATCAGAAGGCACTGAATTCTTTAATGAGCACTTGAGAGAACAAAGGGAATTTAAGTGCATGTTAATAAGAGACAAGACAACAGGAGGAGGCAAAATGCCACAGAAAGAATCGCTACCTATTAAACGAGGGCATTTAATGCGACTGCCACCCAGCAGTTTCCGACAGATACGCAGGGAGCAGAATAGTCGGGAGGAATCTATTTCCCATTGTGTTCGGTGGCAGGGAGAATGAGCGCGCCGCTAATGCGCTAATAGCTTCTCCATGGAAACAACATACAATAAATTGAGATGAATTGAGTGTCAGGGAATTGAGATTTTGCTATTAGTGCAGGTTAAACTCCCCTGTCAGATCCCGGGGCTGCCAGCGGCTCCTGCAGAGCCACGGGGCACGGCGCCGTTTGGATTTACTCAGTGACAAACAAGGCGTGATGTGTTCGGGAAGCTGTGTTCCACTCCGCCGGCCGCCGCAATTAGCACTGGCGACGACTCCTGCGCGTATGTCGCAGGTAGAACAGCGCCCACGTAGCACGGTTCTGCTCTGGAGCCAGAGTGGATGGCACCTTCATGCCCACCTGCTATGTTTGCATAGAGGTT
Organism: Betta splendens; assembly: GCF_900634795.4. Lineage (NCBI taxonomy): Eukaryota > Metazoa > Chordata > Actinopteri > Anabantiformes > Osphronemidae > Betta > Betta splendens. The sequence continues at coordinate 16,579,752 of NC_040884.2, read as the reverse complement.
GGTGAGTAGAAACAATGACGTCAGCTATAGTTTCACCTTTAGTTTCCACTACAAAGTGTGCAACAGTGAAATAATAATAGGCTACATCGTGATAAGTTCATGCTCTTTATTGCTAAGTGTTAGCGAAACGTGCACCTATAGCCCCATATGCCTGTGCATATGAACAGTATGAGTCTCTCCAGCAGCAGCGCACAATCGCGGTTCAAGGCCTGTGATGCAGCCTTGCGCTCTCTGCGCCGCTGCAGCTCAGTCAAACGACCGAGTGTCTTTGTTTGGTGCGAATGGCAACAGATCCGTATTGTACCTTACAGGAGCTGCAGCGAAAAAAAAACATGGCGCTGACAGAACAAGGTTACCGCGGAGATAAAGACACGCGCTGAACCCGAAACTCAAAGCCGCCCTCAAAAGGCAAAATCAAACAGTTTTTTGCTCAGCTACAGAGGCGACGTCTTCCTGTGTCACGTGCTGAATGAGACAGTTTGTTACAGGAAGTCAAAGGTTTGGTGAATTATCTCTACTTCTCTTTAATCACGTTTGGCCAACGGTGAAATGAACGTTTCAATCCGCAATGCAACCTTATCCTCTCCTCGTATTTCATTTTATTTACTCCTGCTAACCTTTGAAATGCATTTCCACTTTAAAGAGCTTTAACCTTGATTCAGCGATTAATCATTATCTGAGCCTTTTCTTTTTTTCCTTTACCTTCGCTGCAACAGCCGAATTATTACCGGACAAGGGGGAAAAAAAGGCTGAGGGTATTTCATGCTATTCTATTCAAATTTCACAGTACCATCTTTGATTCACAGTCCAAAGTGAGGTAAGCCCCAGGGCGGTGACGGACTGTCATCCCTCCCCTGGGGGCAGGAACTGCGCTCTTCAGCTCCCTAATGATGCGCCTGTCGTTTGAACGAGGAAGCCCATGCCACGGCCTATCACTTAGCCGGCTTAACTAAGCAGGGGTGGTGGGTTCGACAGAGAGGCAGACAAAGACAAAAACAGAGGGAGACAGAGGTGGGATGGTGTAGGTTTGCCTTCTGGCAGATGAAAGGTGTCCCTTTCAGAATTTCAAGCAGACGCGAGGCAGGCTCGGAGCGGGGCTTCCACCACAGAGGCAATATTAAGCCATGACTCGCTCCAGCAATGTGGCAACGCAGGTCAATTAGTTTTCCATTGAGACAAAATACAAAGTCAACATCTTGTTCAGTAAAACGAGAGGGAAAAGGGGCTCCACAATCCATCAGCCTCAGTCGGGTGAACGGCTCTATTGTGTGTCTGTGTGAGAATTAGGTAATTGGAGCCACGCGGCAACGAAATGCATATTGCATAAATGACAGGCAGTAATACAGCTGCTGCTGTTCCAGTGTCGCACTGTAAATATGAACATTCTCAATCTGGAGGATTCGGCGTAATCACTGTTTATCCATTACATCCCCCTCCCTCCTGCCGAACGGCAGCCGAGGAGTCCGCTCGCCCTCCATCACTGGGTAATTGATGACGCGCGGTGTCCGCTCGCGTCACCCGGCGCCTCCCTCTCCAAATAACCCACGGCCTCTTCCGTTGCGTTCTTAACTGCAGATTGACTTAAGCTCTCCTGGAAGCCAATTTGATCTGTTTGAATGTTCTCATAATCTCTTGATTTGATTCACCAGGGGACTGTTGTTAGTCGAACAGAGGGAGAAGTAAAGAAGTAAAGAAGCCTCGAGGAGTGAAGTACAATCCGTAACGAAAGACGAGCAGCCTGAGGGTGCGAGGAGTGGCCACGAAGACTCCCTTTCTTCTCCTGTGCTTTTGTTTTTTTGAATTATTAAATCATACAAATGCACGAACACCTGGGACAGACTGCGAAAGCACCCCCTTCAAAACCTTGCTGTTTAGAAGAACATGCGGATATGAAAGGATTCTTGTATAGTCTGTGACGGGGATTAAATACAGCCCACACTCTTGTACAAGGATCAGGCTCCCTCTTTATTCCTTTCTGTTTAAGGTTCACGTGTGGTGTCTTATCGCTCCTCACCCCCCTGTTCCTCGTCACATGAGGCTTAGAGGAGCCTCCAAGTGACTAAAGGAGGGCTGCCTTTCGCTTCCTTTGGGAACACAGCAGCCATGCCAACGAGTCCTAGAAATACACTCCTGGAAAGGTTTCTGATCGACACGTACGCGTGTCCTGCAAATCTGTGGGTTCAAGGGAAGTTTGACAGCTGTACATTGTGAGTTTTGTTTTGCCGCTCAATCAGTCAGAGCCGCTCGCTGCATCGTCCTCATGCGCCATCAGATAAAAGACAGGAAAGGTAGAACCACTTGCTTTAAATCCTTTTTGAAGTAAAGTCAGAACCAAAAGAGAGAAAAAAAATGTTCTATGTGCAGAGATGGGTAGGAGGGAAGAAAGGAGCGTTGAGGCAGTGGTATCATCTGGTGAACCTGTGGGAGATGGAAAATCAAGAAGTGTAGGGTGAAAGAGGAGAGGAAAGAGAGAGAGGCAGGGGGAAGGAAGACACAGATGCAGAAAGGGTTTTGGGATGGGAATGCACTTGGGGAGTTGAAAAAGCACACCACCTTTGCATTTAAAAACACGCCATAACTTTGCGATATGAAAGGCAGAAGGAGGAAGGCAGGACAAAAGAATATTCACAATGCCTCTGCAAGGAAAAAAGAGAGAGAGGGGGGAGAGAGAGAGAGGCGGCGTTTCTTCTGCTTCCGCGCCTTTCTGCCTGGGTAGAGTCTCTCCAGGTTGATCACGATTTACCGTCTGAAGATGCATTGGCAGTTGTTGACAGAGACAGAGTTTGTGATGGTAGTCACAGTTATTCCGTAGAGATAGATGGAGGGGCGATGAGGGGGAGTCGACTCCCCTCTCTTGTTTTCTTGCTGACTCTCTTAAATGTGTTTACTCTTTCAACGCTGACATCCAGAGGTACGCAGCGCGGAAACTTTCTTGCCGGCTGAAATTTAACACAGCTTTTGGTGCATTAACTTGCGTTTTTTTAACCTCGAGTGGCTCCGGCATTAATTTGGTGACATGCTGTATGCAGACATATTTGGAGAGCTGTATAAGCAGTGGCATCCTGTACAAAGGCCATGACTCATGCTGTAGGAAGATGATTAAGATGACATTAGAAAAAAGGAATTCAATTAAATCCATCTTTTTAGCAGAAGCATGTAGACCATATATTGTACCCTCCATCCCAGGAATCTCAGAGTTTTGCTTTAGGTGGAATTGAAGGGATCCTCTTGTAGGGGACCCAGCTCCCCTGGGGCCGGCCAGGCACTGGTGGCGACGCTGGAGAGACTGTGATCATGCCCAAGTTTCGTCTGAAGCGTCTGAGCAATGATCGCAGGGAAACTTCAAGTGATGGAGCCGCAAGAGCACAGAGTGGAGATGACAGAGGAGAGAAAAAAAAAGAAAAAAACCAACTGATTCTCATCAAAACAGATTGTCAAACCAGATGGGGACTGTTCGAGAACTGGGGCAGCGTAGACGGGGAGGGAGCCTGAATGGGCAGATCTCAACACAAACCAGACACGAGCCTCAGAACAAAGTGGGCTTTTCAAGTGTCTTGCTGCTTTGCTGTCATGTCATTCTAAATGCTTCTAAATAATTCTGAATTAAGTTTGTCTATTCAGTTAACTTATTATTAAACTGTTCAAAAAGGAGATTCAGCGTGAAATTGTCCACTCGTTCTTGCGGTTGTGCTGTGAAGTCAGCTCGGTGGAGTTGATGTCACGATCAGCCGTGCTGGCTGTGTTTAATTTCCTGGACAGACTGTGGCGGTGACCTTTGACCTCTGAGTATGATCTCTGCGTTACCAACGACGGTGCTGGAGCCCAGCCTGCGTGCGTTCTTTACTGTCGTACGTTAATTTCTCCCGCTTGTGGAACGACGCTCTGACCATTATCGTTCTCGCCTCCGGCAACAGCTGAGCGAAGCCCGTCAGCATGCCAGCGCTGATCCCTGCAGCGCTCTCCCCTAAGTGGCTGGAACGCATTCTTTACACATGCGACGCGAGCCAGCGCACGCCTCAGCCTCCGTCGAGGGGCTCCCGCCGCCGGCCGCGGCGCCCGCGGAGCTAACACGCACGCTGTCCCGCCAGCCGCGGCAGGAAGGCGTCACGCGCTGGGGGTCGACTGGCTCCAAGGGACAGACAGGTGATCTGGAACTGGCTGCATTCAAACGGCATTTTGAGCCGAATCTCACGTTTAAAAGCAATAACTAGCAAACAAGTTAGCTTAGCATACAGCTGGGGAACAGCTAGCTTGGCTCTGTCAAAACGGATCCAAATGTACCAGAAATCAATTCTAAAGCACATTCATTTAACACGTTGCGCTTTATGTCCATCACTTGCCCGACGGCCTCAACCAGCTGAGAAACAGTCTAGCACGTAATTAAAACTGCCAATTGCTTTTACACGTCGGATCTGCACGGACTAAATGATCAAGATGCCCTAATAATGTACTGTAGTGTTAATTGTTTAGCTGAAGAAGTTCAAAGGAGTCATATCAGCTGTTTCCATCCATTTCTTGTCATGTTGCTGAGCTAATATTTATTATGGGGGTAATTAAGCTAATGATTTGCTGTGGTGACCTCATCACAGGCCCACATCTAGTTTCTGACCTACCGAAGGATTGCCTGTGCTTTTTGTTCTCCAACACGCCTGTAGCCTTCCTCCGGGTCCCCTCTGATGCCCGAGGCTGTGGAGAAACTCCAGTGAACACAGGTTTCGGCTCAATCCGTCCACCAAACCTCCCCGGCCATATGGTTATAATAAGACCGTCTTGACGCGCTCGGGCTTTTATTCCATTTCCCAGCGAGACATTGATCTCACCAGCAGCAACATGCAATTTGGCAATACTGGGATTTTTAAAAGGCACATGGGCAGAGGTCTGTTAGGCTGGAAATATAGATTTCCTTATAAAAGATGTTTAATTGGGACATTCACTAGCTCCTCATACACTTCCTATTTCTCCTGCCATCTACAATACCTCTGGGTCCCCTGAAATGCATTGTGAAGCTGAAACTATGGGGCAGCTAAATCTGCCTTTGCATGACACTAGCAATTGTATATTTCAATAAATACCAGGGCCATGGTAAATCTCTAGGTTGAGGCACCGTGGCTGTAAAGTTTTGGAGATTATTTGCTTTGTTTCGTAACTTATTGTCTAAAATACCACACGTAGGCGTGACTGTCAGTGTCTGCAAGGCGTTCTCCCGGACCAGGTAGCGACAGTGTGAGCAGGTGAGTTGCTGCACCGGTGTCATTATTACAAGGCAGCATCAACCGGGGCTTCAGGACAACAGCTTATTAAGGGGGGAAATAATGATGCCTGAGGTTTTCCACATGCTAAGACGCTCAGTGTATGGGAACAACTGGCTCCAGCAGCAAATGATCAGCGACAAGGTTAACCTGTGCTAGAATCCTGAGCTGCTACAGCAGCTGGAAATGTTGTTAGTTCCCCAACAATAATTCCAGCTAAACCCAAGTTGTCTCTAAATGAATCGTCTGTGAGCCTCTAGAGCCTCCGTCTCTACTTATTAGTGTTATGAAATTACAGTAAATAGGAATGATGTCAGACTTACCAGTCACTCAGGTTGAGCCCCTCTGATTGGATAAAAGGACGCTCATCTGCTCTGGCTCCAGTTGACTCTGTGAGTCTGGTCAACAGGAGGCACACTGTATATGTTCCTAAACCATTCCTCCATGCTGTAGCTTTAGGAACGAAGGACAAACATTGTCATTGCTAAGATTGTTTTTAGGTTTTCAGTTCAACCATGAATTATGAAAAAGCACCCGGCTCTCTACACAGTATTGAATCAATACTAAGCATAAATACTAATAAAGGTAAATAATTTATTCCTCTCGACGCTTTCTATCATTGTAGCTTTTGTAATATTAAACACGATGACTTTTGCAACGGTCAGATGTGGGGAGATGGAAACCGTGCGGGCGGTCCAATGCGGACGAGGCAACAGAGAGAGAGACATGAGCAAACAGCTCACGTCCCGGCCAGCGTAGAACAAGGGAGCAGAACAACAGGTTCCACGTCGTGGAGGGAACTTCACATGCCAATGCAGAGGCGTGGCAGACGTACAGTATATGACGCTGGCTGCTTCATGCTGATGCTGGATCCTTTGCTAAATGCACACTGGCTCCAAACATGGGAAACTGTAACTTGATTTGCCTGAGTGGACAAAATCCCTCACAAACTGACTTATTTATAGGTTTCCATTAGCAATATACTGTAGAATAAACTGGTTTCTTGGCTGTGGTTAGTGATAGTCTATTTCCAATTACAGGGCCAAGTAATGTAACCTTATTAAGCCTGGTGTTACATCCTTCTAAATGATCTATAAAATTCCCACATAACTGGAATCCCTCCCCACACACACACCTGTAAAACAGCCCAGAGCTGCTGCAGTGTGCATCTCTGCCTATACGTGTGTATCCTTGTAACATTTAGTGTGTGTGTGTGTGTGTGTGTGTGTGTGTGTGCGTGCGTGTGTGCGTGCGTGCGTGCGTGTGTGCGTGCGCATGTGCGTGTGCGTGCGTGTGTGTGTGTATGTGTGTGCGTGCGTGCGTGCGTGCGTGTGTGTATGCGCGTGCACCACTGCCAGCGTGCGTTTTGTGGTTGTGCTGAGGCGCCGTTTTTTGCTATTCTAATGAATGTAGTTGAACTGGTTAAGTGCTGGGTCCAGGATGCTTCCTCTCAGGCTTGAGGACAGATGATGTATTGGAAGCATCATACCAAGGAGTCGTTGGTATGAGCCTGGCTCCGCTTTGCCTACTGTCTGTTTGTTTGGAGGGGGGGGGGGGGGGGGGGGGGGGGGTTGTCTTGGATGAGGTTGTATTATCTTTGGGGAATTGCGTGTTTCAGCAGTATGGATATTGCAGGCTGTGGCAGAAGGAATAAACAGACCCCCCACACCCCCCCTTCTCTTTCTTCAGGGATGGGCCTGTTCGCAGAGGCGGTTCTGTGACTGATGTTCGTGTGTGTTAGGCATCTATTTATTTGTACGGCAAACAAATGCATTATTAACAGAGCGCTACCTCGCGTCAACCTACTGCTCATTCTCCGTCGACACCCATGACTTGTCGCCCGAGTGAAAATTTGCAGGGTCACTGCCCAAACCTTAAGTCTGACACCGAAACCCTTCAGATGTCTATAGAGCCTGGAATGAAGTCGAGAAGCTCGGGCACATTAGCATTGGCCGCTAAATCCTAACAATCAGTAAGGATTGCCTTTTAACTCGCAGCCACATTAGACTGCAGATGGAGTGGGCCCCTAAGCATCGTTCCAGACCCAAAAGGAACTGCCTGTAGGTTTGCCTGGGAACAGCTTGAATAAAAATAATGCTGTGAAAGGCTTATTCGCACTCACAATCACACTTAAGGCAATTTCAACCATAACAGAGAGTACAGCGGGGAGAAAATTAGTCTGTGGCAAAAGCTTTTTTTTCCATGGGACTGTTCCCCCCTCGCGCATACAAATGTATGCAGCTCATCTATAAACTGGGGCCTCTCACCTTTTAGCTGTGTGTGTGTCCTCGAAATGACCCAATGCCCTCTGACACTGATTCCGAACAGAGCTATTTAGACGACATACAGCTTCACGATTGCCAGTAACTCATTCAGCTTCTACCATGAGCCTGAGAAGAAGGAAGTGAACTCAACCCTTTACTGCTGAGGTTCACAACGGGTCAGGAAACTTAGCTTGTCAACTTGTCTTCTTGACAATGATCTTAAGACTCTGAAGTGAGTCTAAAGATGATATTTTCTAGCTGTGATAGAAGAAAAACATCTCTAGTTGAGGTCAGATTGGTATTAATAGAATCTGTGGAGACCCAACTCTACACTATCCTATGAATCAAACACCCATATAGGTCTTTTGTTATAAGCTACAAGTGAAACTAGGGGTCCACTTTTGGAATCGTCTCGTTCCGGTAAACGACCACCATCCAACGATGGATGGAAGAAGGAGGAGGCTGAGATTCATCTTGTTAATGTGTTAAAGAACTGAGAGAATGCTGACAATTTACCTGCCAACTCTCGTCCCTGTTAAAACCGAACAAAATCACCCTCTGCAGCGTGGGAACGTCGGTGTAATTAAACGTTTAGATGTTTAGCGACTGCAAGAGGAGCTGAAACGAATGTCAAAGCTGTCCTGATCTTCAGAGGACATCTTTCAAATCAGCAGCAGACAACTCTCATTTGTATTGCTGAAACGTCTTTACGGTTGTTTCTTCCTCACATATTGAATTGTTTCATGCTGATGCTGACTGAGCAGAAACCCAGCTGCTCATGTGTGAATGTACACAGTGGCGTTTGAGCACTAAAACAATCTCATTAATGAATAACTGACATTCTCCGTGAGACACTGGAAGCGGAGGTGACAGCCCTCTGATGAGCCGGTTGCATAATTGGGATTCCAGTGCACAGAGCACGGCTGCACCTACGCGGCCGGCCTATGATCCTACTGCATGTGATGTGTCCAGGAGTCACGCAAATGAAAGGACCGGTCCTCAAAGGACGTGTATCATGAGGACATAAATTGGTTTTTGTAGAGGCCACAGAAGAACAAACAAAGCTCTGAAATGCAAAAAAAGGGGCCGCAGAGTGTTTTAATGGCATCTTGTTACTGTGTGGCCTGAAATTCGCAATAAAATGCCAGCTGTGCTTCCATAAAAGTGGACTCTGCGTTTGAGTGATTGAACTTTATGACTGGGCACATTTTAAAGTAAAGTATATATCTACTTGATAATATTCATAACTTGACTGTGCTACACTGTTTTAACCATAACCCCCTTCGGACTTCTAGATCTCTGCATGTGATCAAATCCAGTCAGTGAGGTTGTATTGTTTGCCTGAAAGAAACGATTAAGTTAATTAACTCAAACTATGCATTGACCAACATTGTGTTTTCATTTTTCATTCGCTCTGTGCTCTGACTACATGTTTGATGGGCACTCTAAATTATCTTAGGACATCGTTTGGAAACAGACTTTTCATTCCAGTATGGGCACAATTAGCACTTTATAGGCCAATATAATGCACTCTCCAAATCATTCTGATTTGCTGGCACTTCCTGCTGCTCTGTGTAGTCCTATTGCTGGCATCAGCAGCCTATCAGCAGGTCTTTCTCTTTGTTCTCAGCTGTTGTGTTGTGTTATACACAAGATGAAGGTATATCATTAAAAAAACAGACTGAAGAAGCAAGCATGCAAGTTTCTAGACGCTCATATGTATAATTTTATCAATTATGCATGCAAATGTTTTTTTCAGGTCCAGCATCTGTTGGGTCCTAACCTCCACGAGCAAATTGTTATTTTTTTATTTGTTCATGTTTGAGCTTAACACTGAACAAATGTGTTTCAACAAGCTAAGCATTGTCACAAAGTGATGCAGTGGGGCTGCCACTCATTTTCAGAGGCACTGCCTGTACAATGATGTTTTGTTGGTTAAGGATCAGTTTTATACTGTGACCTTCATTATGTCATTTGTTCCAGTGTAAACACTGTAAATATGGGTAATAACAAATTCTAAGATTTATCTCCCATAACAAGTTTGAAGGAGTTCTTTTACAACTGACTGAATCTCACCAATGCATATTAGCATGTTATGCTATTAGCTTTCAAGGCCTTCCCAAAAGGCAACACACAATGAGCCTGTTCACTTCAACCAAGAGTTGTTCCTAAACAGGCTGTTTGACACTGTACCTTACATCAACCTTACATTTGGTAGCAAACAACATGAACCATTTATGGTAATATCCCTACGATCTGTTATAAGTGAACTGCTTTCATTTGTCATGTTATGCTAATAGCTGATAATATTCCAAGCATTTTTGGACCAAATATAAATAAATCAAAATGCAAACTACTCAGCATGTTTTGGATGAGATTCAAACACAGCCAGGCCCAATTTCCCCACGAGAAGTTGAACACAATGTGCTCTGCAATGTGCCACTGCAGCCAGTCTACTGAACAGTGCCCCCCAAACCCCCCAGATGACTCCCCCTTAACCTACAGACAGTCACTGCCACCTTACAGGTCACACCACCTCAGACCACCTGCACACTCAATTCACTGTACATAGTCTTACATTTGTGTTAATTTTAATTTTTCATGTGCACTATGGAAACACCTTGCGCAATGTTGTACAGCAATTATCATGTATGTCCAGTGTACAGTTTCATGATGTGATGCACCACCTGCCAAGACCAAGACAGGTACTGTAAAGTGCTTTCTACAGGACCTGACAATAAAGCTCATTCTGATTCTGACTCTCTGTTGTTGATAATACCACAGCTCTGCAGCATCTAAAAGGTCAGGCCCCTGTGAAATGTCCAAACTAAGCTACAGCATGACGAAACCAGTCTGTCAGATCAATCACTTTCATCTGCAAAATCCCACTTTCATAACTGTTCATAACTGTAAAATAGCACAGAAAAGTTTGTGTGACATAGAATGAGCCCTTACACCTTCACCTGCTTCACAGCTTACTTGTCCTAAAGTAACAGTTCAGCATCTGTGGCCTGCATAGATTAATTAAAGGGAATCAATAAAAGACAAAGACCTTCTACTGGATTCACCCCCATAGAGCAAGCAAATGTCCCTAACATTTAAGATACGTAATGTGGCTTACTCATTAAAGCCAACTACAGTAAATTAAGCGATAGATAGATAGATAGATAGATAGATAGATAGATAGATAGATAGATAGATAGATAGATAGATAGATAGATAGATAGATAGATAGATAGATAGATAGATAGATAGATAGATAGATAGATAGATAGATAGATAGATAGATAGATAGATAGATAGATAGATAGATAGATAGATAGATAGATAGATAGATAGATAGAGTAGAAGGAGGAAGGGATGTGAGGAGAGAGATGTATCTTTCAAAAATCCCATTGTGTGATACACAAATCACGGGGTGGGGTTAACTATGTGGTTCGTGAACTACAAAAGGTGAATTTCTTTCCTTGTGAAAATGTATATTTGTGTCGTTACAGTTTTGGAATAAGACGAAGGGATTTCTGTGTGGTTTGAGTCCGCCGTGCTGCACTAAGGCTCTCCAACTGTGTTGTGTTTTAAGTGGATGCTTAGCTTTTACGTTTTAGCAATGTTTCAGTAGGCAACATTATCAGTCCAAATATGAAAGTGGATTTGTGAGGATGGTTCCATCTCTCCTTTTCTTGTTAAAGAAAAAATAAATGCTCCTTTTACAGTGTAACAACATTTCAGCACCTCGGACAGCGACTAAAGCGGACGCTCCTCTCTGTCTCTTCTTGAGGCCTTTGAAGGCACCTCACTTACAATATTTACAAACTACTAATAAATACACGTTCGATATTCACTCTATTCCGTTTGAATGTAAATCCACGTGAATAAAAAGTGATAAATGCGCTTAACGTATACAATACAATATCTTTTATTAAGCGGGACATATAGGGATTCTTCTATTATTTCCACAATGTACAATTGGTGAGCAACGTCACTGAACATTAAATCAGTCAAAGCTACGCAAATTCCGAAATGTAGAACACACAGTAATGTGAATATGTACTTGATAAATTATATAGTTATCTTTTAATAAAAGGGCTCTAAGTCGTCTCCGGTGGCTGAAATATGTCGCCTTTTTTCTCTTTTTAATACACCCGTCGGCGGCCTACATTTGGCTTATTTTCAATATGTTCAGCATCCAAACGCAACACCATTGACAGCACAAAACATAAAAAAAAAAACTTCCATTCGTGCAAAACAAAAATGCCTTGGGCGTGAAAGCGCATCTTCTCTGGATGTCCATAATTCCATATATTTCACTTGGACGGAAACCATAGATTGTTTAAGGCTATACAAACATAAAATAGAGCATAACACACTCGGCCTGTCCAGGACATCAGTTCCTCCTCTCCTCATCTTCTCCATTGTCCGCTTTGCCCCGGTTCACCCGCTCGTCTGTTGGCATAGTTTGTGTTCCAAGCGAGAAAAAAATCCAGAGACCCGACAAGCACACGCCACTGGCTGATCAATACGTTTAGTCATCCCGATTGTGTTAACGTTGACTTTTGGATTTGAATATATGAAACTCCAAGGAAACGTTCATATTGGACTAGATAGTGGACGAGTGTAGGTATACAGATATTCGTCGGCTTCCTTGGCTGACAGTTTATTTAGGTTAAAAATAAATGGCATGTGTTTTTGTTCCTCGATCTAAGAGTCCCGTGCGACGTCGATCATCGCAGATTAGATTATAGAGGAAAGACTAAAAAGCCTGAGAACGTGGAGTATTTCCATCCGCCCATGAGAGTGCCCCGTTCTAGCTTCAGATAAACGCGGTCCTCCCGTTCGACCATCAGCAGTACTCCGTTGCTGGCAGCCTCTCTCGTAACGTCCTGGTCACCGGCGAATGCTGATATAACCGGATAATCGTTCTGCATCAGGTTCACCTGCGGGGAAGGTGAGACACAGGCTTGGAGTTTAGTCTCATGCTCAGTTCTGCCCGTGCACATTTTGCAGGCAGCTCTCTGGTGTCGCTCACCTGTATGGTCTGTCTGTTATACACCTTCACCACGTGAAAGCTGAAACTATATATCCCCCTCCTCGGCGCCTGGAAAACACTCGCTTTGAGATCGAAATGGTTGCCGATGTTCACTAAAACCTGGGACCAAATAGGACACACAGTGAGACATGGCTGTGTTTATTAACCATGCGCATGCTTCATTTAAGGTGACAGCTGGTTTTCGTCGTTATGCTCTGTTTGTCTCTGCTGCGCGCAGGGACCGCGGGCGGGAGCGTGCACAGGCTGCGCTTCAGTCGCAGTTTGGGATGGTCCCAATTGCGTAAAACAGGCCTCAGTCCAGGGATCTCACACGTGAAAAACTTCGTGGATCACCAGACAAAAGGCTACGACCTCGCAAGCGTAAGTTCGAAGGGAGGCCCACGAGACACGCGAGACAAACGTCCCTGCGTTGATGGACATTTGTGTAGACAGCGTGTCTTGAAATCATGCCAATTACGCACAGCATTAACTGGAAGGAGCGCGTCCCTACGGCTGGAGACTCTCAGCATGCTCGTATCACATAGAACACGATCAGTTAGTTAAAACGTGGCCCCTAATAAAGTTATGCACGTCTAAAGCAAGGTGATGTGGAAATGGGGAAAAACAAGCAAGAGAAAAACGCGAGGTGTGGACGCAATCAGGCTCATTTCACAACGTCTCCGTTAGCGCTGATTTCAGCGGACAACTGACCTGGTCAAAGTAGATGGTCATGGACGTGTTGCTCATCTCCGACGGCTCGTGGTTTGTCCCGCGCACGGCAGAAAAAGCCACCTTTGCCCCAGCGGAGCGGACGGATATGCCGAGCGAGGAGGTGACCGCTCCGTCCGAAGAAGGGTTCGAGTCGCACACCACAAGACACTTCCCTTCCAGCACGATGGGCTCCGTGTCGTTCTGGCCGTGGCAGAGCACCACCCCGCTTCCCACGAGAAGGGTCAGTGCCAGCATGGCACAGGGTCCCGGGCAGCGCGCTGGCACCATGGTCGGATCGCTGAACCCGTGCACACTGATACAACCCGGCAACCCCTTGGAGGTTTGTTAGTACTCGATCACCTGGTCCAGACTTACTCCCTTCTCTCTTCCCCTCTCTCTTCCTCTATCTGCGATTCTCCCTCACTCTCTCAAACACCCTCTGACACACAGACGCACGCAGACTCTCCGGTTGAGACTCCCCTCCCTCCCGTGCGTCTTAGTTGATTTTGGGGGAGTAATCAGGCAACTGTTGTTGAAAATCCTGACGGTTTAAGAAAACAAGAGATTTTCGGTGTTAGATAGTAAAAGGAGAGACGAATTTTACATACGCAAGATGTTAAATCTAATCGTAATTGCTGTGCGTAAAATGGCTACCATGCGCAATTTTCAGTTTCTATTAAACCAACTATGTTTACTGTTGCTGCGCGTTGTGCACTTCGTAACAATTTGTATGAGCAACGTGAGTCACACAGTCATCATTTACTCCTTTCCTATTGCTGATCTTAATGAAACAAGCACTTTGCGCAAAATTCTGTTGAGAAAACATAAATCACGACCTACCTGTGCCATCCATCCCGCTGGTGTGCTCTCTGTCTCTCGCAGACTGAACTGAGCGCTCACATCGCTTCGCAAAAAAAGCGAGAGTCTCCTGGCTCCCTTTCCAGGGACAACTCACGCCCATTGTTTGTGTGTAGTCACCGCAACAAGACTCTTCACAAGTATCCCACAATTAAGAGCACATGCGTGGACTAATGGGTTTGTTTACATATTAATGAGTTCGGTGCTGTGAACTGATGGCTCCCTTAGGACTGCAGGGATCACTTGTTCTTAGTGTCTGTCATTTATATGCTCTGGGTTTCTCATGTCCCTCCCTGATTAATCCGAAATGAAAGGGGCTGCAGCGGATAACCTTGCTGCTGCATGGTACACTCGCCATGCATGTATATGTTACTAATTTGAGACTTAAACAAGCAGTTTTACGAGTCCAATAAAAATACTTGTGCGCCATCCAGTGGCGTGTTTTAAATGTGCACGCCTGCTTTTCCAGGCATAAAGAAATCAAAGCGTGAAAATGATCAAAATCATATCTGCATATCGTTAATCGCTGATACGGGTGTTTGTCCACAGGAGCTAATCTTTTATATGCACATGAATTGTACTGAACAATTTATAAGCAGATGAGAAAGCCCACGCCGGAGAATGACCCGCAGCTCTTTGTACCACCTTAGCCTTTCTTTTAAATTCCTGACGTGTCATCGTTCTTTGAAGAGATGTGTAGAGGGCATCCATCGCTTCTCCACACCTCTGGATGATCTGACTGCGAGCTTTACAAGTGGTGAGCCTCACATTAGACCTTTAATGAGCTGTCATTTTTCTTCTGCTAACTGACTACATAATTCATGACTCGCAGGGTAAGAGAGTATATAGACCTGCCTGCTACGAAGAAGAGTACTTTAAACCTAGTTAATCAGGACATTAGAGCTTATTTCTGTATATAAGTCAATGCTAAAAAGTGGAATGCAAGTAAGTCAAATGTCACTATAAATGTAATTTATTACAAATACAGAATGTGTCTACCAGCGGCTTCTACAAATGCTGTCCTTGTATAATGATCCACAGGACTTGGCAGTACAAAGACAAGACATCATTTCAGACTTAATCATGGTGATCCTTCCCCTCTTTCTCAGCCGCATTTGACAAACATTGCACTGTCAGAGCTGACTGACAACCCAAGCGGAAGAGTGACATCAGGTATCCAAGAGCCACAGCTGACCCCGGGCGCTGGAGAAGGACACAGCTACAGAAAACATCAAATGTCAAGCAAGGGAGGACATGCAAAGGAAAGGTATGTGGCCTACATGGCATTACTGCACCAGGGGCTCCCGTTGCCCTAAAAGAGACTCCACTTTCATCAGGCAAGCTGATCGGCTGGACTGACAACAATGTTATGATTATTTTCCCTGACAGCTAGCAGAGCCTACTGGCTTCCAGGAAAGGGGAGGTCGATTATGTGATGGGTCTTAAAGCGAACCATCTGTTTTAGCAATGAAATGCACTTAGCGTCTTCTGCTGCTTTGTTCTTTTTCTTTGTATACGACCTAAAAAATTATTTGAGTATGATTTTGTTTGGATTGCATTTAAAACAAAAGTCATTTAAGCAATGTTTAGTATTAGGTTATGCTGTGACTGTGACATTTTCTGCTTCACACGGAAAATATTCTTAATTCATCACTGCCATATGCTTCAGCCGACCCAGCATACCCACTTTAAAACATATACAGTTTGTGTGTCCATCCGTCTGCTCGTCCATCTGTCTTGTGCTGCTATAAATGAGTTTGTATCTTCATATGTGTAATGAGGTCACACTCTCAAACAAGTTCATTCGTGAGCGCTCTCTTTCCGTCTGCCTCTCTCTCTGTCTCTCATTCTTCCTCTCTCACCCCAGCCCTGATAGTAGCCCCCAAGAGCAAGGGAGGGACATTGTGTCTTGTGTTCGTAAGATGTGACCTCTCTCTTTGCATGTGTGAGGAGACGACTAACATCAGTCTTGCTTTGAGCCTTGTTTGAACTTAACACCCTGATGAGGAATTGTATTGTTAACCTGTTACAGCAGATGCACTGTGTCTGCTGCTGGTATTACCTGCTTCTGTATTTGCATTGAAACCAGCACTGACGCCAACATTTTCAAGTCTATCATGATACAAATCAAGCTCCTTCTAGATGAACCATCTTACATCATCGGCACAATGTGAACTAGGTTAGATTGGGTTTAGTCATGTTTGTTTATTCTTCAGTCAGTTTCGTCCGTGGTGGTAATTATAAACGTACATTTGCAGTTTGTGTGTGTGCCCATAAGTGCAATGTGAGTAATTCCTTTTAGGCTTTCTATCCCACTCATGTCGTTGTGAATACTTAATATTAGCCCATGTTTATTACCCTGAAGCTGCTAAATCTGCTTTGAAGGAAAATCAGCTGCCATGGAAACAAATATAGGCTATGTGTCGCCCACTTTTGTGCCTCAGAATATTTTCAGACATTTTATTAATTTGTTAATTTATTGTGCTGCCCACCGTCCCATATTATGAGCACTCGTGCTGCGGTTTTGATTGTATACCTGTTTAACCTTAAACTCCAAATCACACACCCTGCAGATTGTATGTGAGTGTTTTTCATGTTATATATTTGGTAAATATTCGTGAAATTGATTTGAAAGAGTTAATTAGGCCTATTTTCGCTTTTATTTTGAAGGCCACTTCCCATCGGAAATAGCGTGACGAAATAATTAATGACCGTCACCATGGCGACAGGAGGACGCGGGCTGCGGACGCAGTTTATGCTAGCGCCGTTAGCTAACATACACACAGACTTACACACGGCAACACTTAGAAAAAGCAAAAAAAGACACGACCTATCGAGTTCACCTCGTTTTTCCTTTTATCCATGATCATAGTTAGGTCAAAGCAGCGCCTTTAAACGGGCTCCGAGCGTTACCTGGCCTTAACACGTCCCCGCGTACATCTTACCTTGAATCCGCCTCGCGGGGTCAAGAGCAGGCAAAGAAACAAATGGCTGCATCAGAAGCAGCTGTTTGCAGAATGCGAGCGGTGAGGACGTCCCAAAGAGCTGACAAATCATCTCCGGGCTCCACTCAGAACTTTATCGAAAGGTAATCTGTCAGAGCGAGCTCATATTTCCACCTGGGCGGCACGAGGCACTTCAGCCCCGGCGCCGCTCAGAAGCTGCGCCAGTCAAGGCTTTATTGCCTTGTAAGTAAAAGGATTTATGGACGGAGTTTGCAGCGAAACACAATAAAAGCACAGCGGAATCAATACACTTCAGCGCATGTTCAAGCAATCTGATTCATTCCCGGTTGAATATAGGCAGTAAATACAACACCGGGCCTTTTCTTTACGCACACACGTCGTACTGTTTCAACAAATCTCCTTTGTGTACGTTGTGTGGAAGCCTTGCCCTTCATCAGAGGCGCCTCTGTCATCACAATGGCTTTATTTGTTCTTATTACTGATGTCTCTGACCTCACATAACTTTTAATGTTAGGTGAGGTGACATTTTTACACCTTTTCGCCCAACACTCTTAAACCTTCACACTCATCACCTGCAGAGTTGTTGAATTGTACATATTAATGAGAACATTTCTATCAGTGACATAGCAAATAAAAAGCAAGGGAATAGATGACGTCAGCAGCTCGGCTTGTGGCGGAGCTCCAGGAAGAGTAAAGTCAGTTTCAGAGTCAAACATCTCACGTCATGAATACGGCCCGTCATATGATGAATAACATTCTTGTCAGCTGGTTGTGATGTTCCTCTTTTAGTGAAGTGTGGACAGTTATTTTAAAAGTTGCTCTGGCGTTTTTATAGATTTAGCGCGACATCATCTGATCATATCAGCTCTGATGAGTCATGTTTCTTTGAAAGCATTAGAACAGTGTCACGCATAGATGAAGTCAGCCTTTAAAGGTGTGTCACACAGCTTTCATTTGGAAAAAAAGTTTTACATTTTTATAATGGGATGTTGAAAGAGCTTTTCAAAAACATGCTTTGTATGTTTTACATCGTGTCTACGTATTGAAAACACTGATTCTTCCTGAGAAGACTCGTCAAGTATATCGAGCGCAGATCAGTAGAAGTGCTTCTAAGGAAGTGTGGAGTAACAGATCGTATGAAAACACTCGTGTCACTTCCTTGTTCTGTCTATTTACCTGTTTTTTGTAGACTGCCGGCTGAGATCCTAATGAAGATTCTGTCATACCTGGATGCCTCGGCTCTTTTCAGCATCAACCACGTCAACAAGCTCTTCCGTTATCTTGCCAACGATAAGTAAGTACTTTGTAAGTTGTGCTAGTTTAACACGCGCAGCGTGATGATTTTCGGAGTTTTTAATAGATTGCAATCTTTTCTCTCTTCCTGCCAAAAACAATCAATGCAGTGCTCTTTGGAGCAAGATATACATGACAGCGTTTGGCAGGAATAAAAAGCAGAAACCCCATCGCATGGATGAGCTGCAGCGGAAAATGGCCACAGTGGAGATGCAGGAGCCGTCTGCCGGCTACTGGAAGTGGGCATATTTCAAGGCCGTGGCCACACGTGACATGGCCGAGTGGAAAAGACGACTTGGCTTCATGGACCCTTACACCGGGCTGCCCAGCCAAACGGAGCAGGTCCTCAGGTAACAGCGGCGAGACACAAACTGCATCTGAAAAAGCCTCAGATGAAGTACCCGAGGTGAGCGCTTTGTTGAATGTGCTGAGCCTTTGATTGCACTCACCAGAAACATAAGTACTCTGACAAGTGTTGCGTGTAGGTTAAGCTAATCAAGTGTATCTTGATGCATTCGAACCTCTCCGCTAATAAGGTGAGAAAAAGGTCTCATTATTTTCCAGAGAATATTTTGTGTCAATTAGCCGTATGCAGTTTGCTGCCTCACTATCTCAGTTAAAAGGAGCCGCGGTGCTCGCGGTGTGTGTGCTGGGCTGTAATTTGGTATGTGTTGTTTGTTTTACAGCCGCTCGGTGAGAAATCGCTGGAGCCTCCGCGCTGTTTGTGGTTAGCAAACAGCAAAACTTTGTAGATTCTCGCCGTCGAGAAAGTTCAAGGGTAGAGACTAGAGGACAGTTCAAACCGCCGGCAATCAAAAACAAAGCTCGGTTTGTTTTTCATATCGCATTTAATGACACTTTCTTATTAAAGGTGAGGAAGGAGGTCTCTGTCTGAATGTGATGCGTGCCCATGGGGATGCCGGCACGCGGGGGGGAAAGCTCCCTTACCAGCTCCACTGTGGTTCCTGCTGTGTTTATATAACCTCTGATTAGAGGCTGTGCAGCACTCAATTTTGAGTTCTGTGGCAGTCGCTGCGGTACAGAGGGGAAGTAGAAATAATTGTGTTCCTCGCAGAGGCTGTCTGAATTGTTGAAATAAATTACTTAGCCCCCCAACCTCTCATCCACAATACACATGCATGTGCACACACCCTTCCCCTTCCCCCCTCCTTCTACCAGCTCAGACAACTCCCCGTGGGTGTTTGTCTGTTCCAGACCCTGAGGAGCATGTGATTTACCTTGGTAATAATCATTTCACAAGACATCACACATACAGACAATGCAGAGTGGAGTCCCCTGGGTCTTCTCAAGCCTCCCGGGCGGCTTCAGTTTGTAGCTTTCGTTCTCCCCGCTTAATTGATATTGCGTGCCACTGGCTGCATCACAGCAGGGACGGCCTCGAATCACAGTTTAGACAGGACTGGATCAAGAGATTTATCACAATAGCCGCGGTTTCATTTGATTGCTTTGACCAATTTGACCAACGCTGCCACAATTGTGTTGCATTAGCTTTATAAAATGTGTCGAGTTCAGATCTTTAGTAAGTTAAATTTCACTTTATACAGTAATGCTGATATGCACTGGACGTTAGGAACTGAACATGCAAATCCCTACATATGTGTCCTTTCTTTATTCAGAAACCTGCATGTCACTTGGGAGTTGGCAGTGTGTGAGGAGTCGGGGCGTGAGGATACACTGGAGCTCAGCTGGTCTCGGTTCTTCAAGACCTCCGTGACTGTGTGCGGGAGCAGAGAGGGATCTTTGCCCAGCTACCGGCAGATTTCCACCCTTCAACTCCACGGAGTCTGGAGGATTGGCCTCAACTGCCCTGGTCTTAAGAAGTAAGACAGTGTGGATCTATTGCCACGGTGTCTGTCTGTGTGTTTGCTTTTTTCTTCAGTGAAAACTACAGTTTTCTTGTCTGCTCCGTCGGACCTGGCAGGAGGTCCCTCATGGCGAAGTTAGACATACAGATTCAAGCTAAAGGTGGGAAAGTCATCGGTCATGACAGACTGGTTGAACTGAGGCTGCTGCAGCCTGGTGTCATCATTGGCGTCTGGAAGGTAATCATTTATATTATTATATAGTGTGTATTGACAGTAGCTGCAAAATAGCATGTGGATTTGTGATATCTCTCAAAGGATGATTCAACAGGAGAATTTCCAAGGATGTTAAGCGACGGCTTTTCTTACAGGGCCAGTGCTCTGTTGCCTTTGTCATGTTCACCCTTCACTTCCACAGGCTGGTGGAAAGAAGCCTCCTAGGATCTCCTGATAGGTAGGTAGGCTGCATGTGAACATGCCTCTTTATTCACATGGTGTGCAGCATCACAATCAGATGGTTAGGGCTCACATTCAAAGGAAGATCTAACTAATGGGATTTATTAGATTCTTCTAATGTAACCTATTGCACGCATTGCATTATAAGAAAGCATATTTGAAGAGGAAAATGTGTTTTTATAATTATTTTAAAGGGGCTCTTTGCCTCTGGGCTGTATCATACATTACATCTATCCATCCATCTGTTGTTACTTGCAATGGTTGCATGGAGGCAGGAGCTATTTACAGTGTCGAGTTAACACAACCACTTGTCTCTTTTAAAAGCTAAAGAATCCTTAATGTGGACTTTTTGATCTTTTCTGAGTCGTTTAGTTCATTTAATGTTCCTATAGCCCCCTCTTCTGGGTGTTTGTGAGAATACAGTATAGTTGCATTGATGAATGAAGTAATAAACCTGGTTTTAAATGAAATTCTGCTCATCATACACTACATCATTAGTGTGACTTCTTTATACCTTTGCTTTCCTGTAGCCCTTATGTGGAGCCAATATTCAAAGCCCCATTTGATGACATAGACCCTGAATATGGTCTCCATGGTTACCAGCTACACATTGTTCTCCACAACACTGAATACGAGTTCACATCTGGAAGCTTTTCCCAGCTCTTTTGCAGGAAAGGTAATCTTTTTAGATTCACACTTATTTAGTTACTCTGTAAAATGATGCTGTGAGAAATCTGCCATGAAACACTCTCTGACCAGAGACTGGATGTGATTTACATAACTCTAAAGTCAGAATCAGCATAATGGGCGAAGTAAAAACAATTTGTGATGAAGTTGTTGGACACAGCAAGAAATAAATAATATTAATATCTGTTAAGACTTTCACAGCCTTTTAAGTGGCTCTTGTAATTTTGCATGTTGTGCTCTTTTGCCTTTGACCAGCTCACATCTGCGATGGACTGATCCAGCTGACTGCCATTAGCAGGACAAACCTGTCTCAGCACACACCTCTAACAGGCAACATCACCCTGCCCTGGAGGTGTGAGGCCCTGCAGGGCACAGTGGAGGTACAGTACTTACGTACTAAGCACTGTCAGCTGCTGTACTGTATGTGTTTGAGCAAGACATGCATGCAAGTACAATATGTTTCAGATGGAAAGCTGTGTGAAGGATACTGTACCTAAAGATCCATATGTAATATACAGTAGGCAATATTGCAATCCCACTGAATTAAGCTGCCAATGCAGAATACAGAAAACCAATCTTGCACTTGCTTACTTTTTTACTTCTCTTTTAGAATTGTTGCATCATGACTTTGACTCTTCTGGACGAATTCAGAAAACCGTTCTGGTGGACGAGCACTCCTGTTACAATGGAGCGGCAGAGCACAACAGCCTGCTATGACTATGATGGCGAGCAGTACCGGATCCACTATCAGGACTCAGATGGACAGGTGAATTTGGAACTTGTAAGGACCAAGGAGCGAAAGCAGCTCATCCTAGTTAGTCTAGTCGTCTATGTGGCCACTCACAAAGTCAACAAGTATTTTAGTAGAGATTATTGAAGCTGCAGTGTTTCTCAAAAATTAATAAATTCATGTGATGCTTGGGGAAAATGGTTAATATTTTCTAATGAAAACTAAATAATATATTTTAAAGTGATTAATAAAACGATCACAAAGATCAGCTTTGAAATTTAAATCTACGTAAATATGTGATTTACTGATTGGACTCTTTTTCAGATTTAGCTCACTCCTACGGTGTCTTTATTTTACTGAACCATTCTGCTTGTGTTTTCTTATCAATCCACATTACATCATAAAGGGAGAAGGATGGAATAAACATTTTCTCATAATTTCAGACTGCTATTCCTGAAAGCTTGTGCCTAATTGTCTAATTTAAATGCAAATTTAATGAATGGTTCATTGATAGTTGTGGATCATTAATTGATTATAATATCACAATTAGTAATTTGGTAATTATTCTAGAGATACACTCCGAATGTTTGCACAGCCTGTTTATTTTTCATCCTGTACATGGCCAATATGTAAGTGGAGTAAAAGTTGGTTGTTTTTTATATGACTAACATAATTAAGTTTCCATTAATTGTGCCATTTAGACCTTAACACCCGCATCAGCACAACTGCAGCGTCAGACATTTTGCAATCACTTTTATATGGAAATTGAGTTAAATGCCCACAGTCTGAGAATGTCTTGGTGATAGAATTAGTGTGGGAGCAATTGTTGGAAACAGTTGGCATGCTGCTGATGGGGCAGCACTACTGATAGCAGTAAAATAAGGCAAGCCTCTGGGTAATAGGATTTCAGAGGCTTTACTTCCTTTTTCACAGTCAGGGTCATCATCACCTTGAAAAGATGCTTATTTCCACAAACACATCCACAACTATGTTGGCACTAGAACAAAAAATCATTTGGGGAGATGAGCCAGAAGCCAGAGGATATGAATGAGGAGAATCGCCAACTGAGACTTAAACTATGAGGTGAGAGTTGTCCTGTTTGATTCTCCTAAGGCCCTGGTGGTCTGCAGTGCGCGCTGAGCGATGTTCACCATGTATGAATTCAGGTTACAAGTGCGTTGCAACACATTTTCATCACAATGACCTTCATCTGCCGTTGCAAGCTGCCAATCCTTCATTCCCAGTTTATAAGAGAAAAGCAGGAGCCAAGGGTACGGAGGGCCAGTAATGGACTCGTAGGGGCGTTAAGACAGTTACTCAGCAAGTCTTAATAATGACTACGCTGGAGAGAAAGGACCATGGAGCTTTGACTGAAAGCTATTGTGTTTGTGTTGAGAATGTGTTTGTTCTACATTGATGAATAATACAATTTGAATACTAATATATTTTTGTTGAGTATTGTTTAATGTAGGTATTTCTCCAGTAGATGGCCCTCTTTAGTAAACAATGAGAGAATACACAAACCAGTGATTTTTTTTCTTTTCTTTATTCATTTTGTCAGCTAAAAAGTGCTTTACCACATGTGCAAATGTTTTTTCCTGAGGAACATTTCCGCCTGGTTTACCAAGTGAACGTCTCTTCTTTTTGTGGATTCGTCTAGTTTTCTGCTCTTTTGAGAAGCAATTACAAGCTTGTTTGTTAATCAAAACTTAAGAGACTTTACCACCGAATAATGAATCCTCAGCCAAGCCAATGAATGAGTAAATTGAGTGACACAAAGCCTCATTAAACCCGTCTTTCTTAGTTTCCTCGCAGGCTAATCTCGGAGGGAAATTGCTTCCATTTTTAGCCTTTAATTTTCTCCCTGTGAGTGACCAGCTGTGTCCGCAAGCCATTCAGCCTCAGAAGCCAATGACAGCCCTTATTTAGTCCTCTCCTTGGAGGAAAACAGCCCCTCAGTGAAACACACACCGGAAAGAAGCTTGAGTTTATACAAGTTCATCAATGAGCTGGGTAGAAAGTACAAATAATATATTCATGTTATTGGTCACAATATTTCTAGAATACTTTGTTTATTACTTATACTTTTATACTAATTAATAAAGTTTGCTTAAACAGTATTTCAACCTGTAAAACTGTTTTCAGCCACGATTGAAAAAAAAATTGATGTGATCTGGATAATTAGGAAAATTAAAAGCAAATTGACTTCCTGGTCACTGCTGATATTTATTGTGAACCACTGCAATGTCACATACTTGGCATTCAGACTGGGGAAATGTCTTCTCCCGTGGGTCCCAGTGTCCTTTAGTCTTCTCCACATTATCTATCATTTTGCGTAAGTGGATAGTGAATGTTCTCTGTGTCAAAAATGCAATTAGTCACCGCTGTTTCTCCTTCCTCAAGTTACTCCAGAGAATGAGAGCAGTGCCATGAGTCAGCACATTATCCAGCTGACGGTAGAAGCACTTTCCACAATTTCCGACGGTTCACTGGTTTGTGTTGCCCTCACAGTGACATCCTGTGGTCGTCTGGTCTCGGAGTAGACGTTTACACAGTAAAACCCTGTTTTCCGATGCTGCGGCGGTGACGTGTGTGTTGAAAAGCTTCGCCTGTTTATCCAAGGACTAGGGTGTACTTGCAGGGGCACATTTTAAAGCTGACGTGTGGGATTCTGGCTTATGAGCTGTTTTGCTGGGGGTTCGATCAGTGTCATGCCTGTACTGTATTGGACCCGGCAGAGATCTCATGCAAAAAGAGCTGCGTCGTACTAGACCTCGCTAACAGCTAATTTGTGTCTGCATGTGGAGATCGATGCATCTCTTTAGGTCCCTTCTATTATTGCAACACAGTCTATCCTTGACAAGACTGTGACATTAAGGGGAACAAACACGTTTTCCTCCCACCAAAAGCAAATGTCAAATGCAGCCAGTTGATGTGGGATGCAAAAATGAGATGGACTTCACAGAAAACATCCTTGGCTCTGCTACGACCGAGTTCTTGGAACAAATGGTTTTAGCACAAAGGTCTGTGCCTGAGGACAACTGTATTGATCCAAACCACTAAGAGGGACCCACAAAGAGTAGGGAGGCTGGCTGAACTAGACAGAGAAATGTTTCTATTGGGTGTGAACTGGAGCACGGAGGGTTTCGTGGTGGAAACATTGCAGTTCAATCTGTTGTTGTGCTGAAAATATGTACATGTGTATCTGAGGTGTTATTGATTTTTATGGTCCATTCCACTCAACCAGGCAATGTTTGTTTCTCTTGTAAACCCTCTGTACAAGTTAATGAAAAGCGAGTCAGTTGTGTCTGAGTCATAGTCGTGTGTGTGGAGGGATCAAGGGGGCGGTTACTGTAAGAAGCATGTGCTTAACGGGCTAATACGACTGACTAATAAGACCAGTTACAGTGACCTGAGGTCACAGACTTTGGTTTGTCTCTCTTTCCTTGCGTGGTGAATGGAAGATCTCCATTTCCAGCCGTGATGATGATCGATACCATCAGGTCCCAGATTTCTGGCTGGAGTCTCCACTCACCTCTGGCATTAGTAAGATGAATTGTCTCCCCATGCCTGGAATTGGAGTGGAAAATCTCAGAAAAAGAAAGTGGAGCACGGGTTTGTGTGAGGCACAGGGAGCAGCTCCTAACGCTCTCTCGCTGGGAGTCGTAGGCATCATTACTCATAATTGTCATCCTGTAAACATCCCGCATGCACGTGCAGCTGCGCAGACGGTTGCAGGCACCCAATAAGCAAATCTGCTTGTTTAGCTAAAATGCAATCTTTAATTGTACATTACACTGCGAATACTAATCTATCATGACGACTGACAGTGATGCACTGGTGACCAGGAGCCATTGGGAGGATGAAAGCGGAGCAGCAGCATCACCACAAGAAGGCGCTGAAGAGCCTCGACTCTGCTCCTCTATTCAAAAGACACACAGGTCTGTGAAGCTTTTGTAGTTTTCCTTCAAAGCATGTTTTGATTGATGGTCATGTTCAATAGAAGCACCCTTATATTAATCCAGTGCCTTTGCTGTTGATGATGATGTCTGTATTAGAAATGCAGGATTAGGTCTCAATAGTGGTCATCAGTGACGACAGTTGTCACTGGTTGTTTCCACCAGTTTATAGTGTGTTAAACACTGGATTTGTCAAAATGGGCCAACTCTACAGCAAGATCAACATCACTGTGAGGAAATGTGATGCAGTAACATGCGGGTTTACTGTTCATCCTCTGGGTTTTTCTTGGAGCTGACATTGAGTGGAGGAACAGCTTCCCTTAAACCGGTTCCTTTCGGATGCATGGACATAAACTTCTCGCGTGAATCCAGCGTCCTCCTCCCTCGGCCCTGCTGTTCTGGCTCCCACACCTTCACGTCATCACTTTTTTTTTTCGCCCCGTGCTCCTAACCTTGTGGGCCAGGGCTCACACTGCATCTCATCAGAGAATATTACCTAACACTCGGAGGACAACATTCATCAACGTCACGGGGCTTTTGCCAGCAGTGCATTTCCTCCTGTGGTCGCCCCGAGTCCATTTCCCTCGTCCCGGCGCCGGTGCAGGGTAACTTACGCAACTTTGCCGCTCCAGCGGCGTCCTGGCTGTATCTCATTCTTCAGCCTGTTTTTATTCCTGATCCTATACTGTACTGTACAGTAACTTAACTTCCTGACAACACAAGAATAAGCTCTTAGCGTGATCAATAAAGGCTGGGTCTGCTCTACGCTGACTACCTGCAATCAGCCGTGTGTGTACAAATCTATGTCCTCCTCCACCGTCGTAGGAACCGCTGCCTTCCAACCTCATCAGTCATTTCCCAGAACAAATGACGCGCCTCTTCAGCACGGAGCGGCGTCTGTGCTGATTGCACCGATCACGTTCCCACTTTCATGCGTCGCTGATGGTGTTGTTTGTCAGCATTTATCCTGTCGATGGGTGCTTGGACACCGCACGTTTCTGGATCCACCCACATCAGGGTTTTCTTCAGATTCGCCAGCCTTGTAACATGCTTTATACAATGTCAGGGGTTCCGTATGAGAATCATACTTTGAATTATTTTTACACACAATCATGTAAAAAAACAGCTTTTTGCTGTGACCCAAAGTGACAAAGCACGTTGTTTTCTGCCCCAACTCATCTCCCTTTCTGTCCTTTACTGCGTTGCCCTTTCTTCTGGCTGATCAGTGCAGCGAAAGGTCGACCTGGATCCTGGTGTACACACACACAGCTAGACCAAAGCCAATTTCAGATGTGTCAGTGGAACTAATGCTGCCAGCCTCCTGTGACAGCTTGAGTGAAATAGGCTCAGTTCTCATCTCAAAATCACCTCTGCTTACTGAGTGAAAACCCTTTGTCACATACGCCTGAAATGTTCTGTCAAGGTATGTCAGCACTCACCCATTATTGCCAAAGCCCTATTATTATACAAATCCATACATTTCCTACTGTGTAATTAAACTTACAGCTGCCAGTTCCACAATTAGCTCCAATAATACACACAGCTATTTAATTTATTGATCAAGATAATTCTATTCGTACAGTATTATTTTTTCTTCATCTTTATGCATGATAACAATAATGAAAGATTCTGTGCACATGCCGTCTTGCAATTTTTACTAGACGCTTATTTTCTGGCAGAGGTGGCTTCAATTTTCCAGTGAGTGAAATGAGAGCTCCTGCTTTGATCAGCTGTAGCTACCGTAACTATGCTGACATTAACTGCATGTTTGCAACAACAACTAGAACAACAAGAAAGACACTTCCTTTCCAAAATGTTGCAATTTGTGTACAATTGCTTCTTTTGTATGTTTTAGTTCTACAAAAGAAAATGCCTTGAAGATGATGAACTGCTACTTGGAAACGCTGGCGATGGATGGATAGATAAATGCGTGCTCTGTGTGTGTGTGTGTGTGTGTGTGTGTGTGTGTGTGTGTGTGTGTGTGTGTGTGTGTGTTACAGTGGTGAACCTATTATTAGAGTAGAATTAGGATGTTTATTGAGTTTGTGATGTTCAGAGGAGAAAGTCTAGACCCTGATGGTATGTGGAAATTGGCCTGTTTCATTTTCTTTATATTTTTCTTATATGGATGCCGTTTCAGTACCATCCTTATTTATTTCTGCATCCTGAAATGATTGGACTATAATTTGCATGGCAGCATCCCCTGAACCTTAGTCTCACTGTGCAGTGAAAACATTCCCCTCACTTATAAAAGAAGCTCAGCGAGACAAGCATAAAAAAGTTTAAAGTCAACTTTAAAGCATGCAGTAATGTGCCTCTGTGTCTGATGCTGCTCCGTTGCATTAAGATCCATCCCTCAATGCCTATATTCAGTGTGTTGAGTCAGAGCTTTTTTGTGGCAGAGGGTTGGTGCAGAGCGTGATGGCTGTCGCTGGGGAGCTGCGATCTCACCGTCGCACTAGAGGAAGCATTCTGCGTTGTCCCTCAAGGAGCTCATTCAGCGTATTCCTACATAATTACCTCAAAGTGATTACAGAAATCAATGGAGTGCTGTTACTGCCGCGGGCGCCTTCCAAAAGCCGTGGAGAATCACAGTGTACCTGTCCGGCTTCCTAGAACAAGGTTTTGAAAGCCTTCAAAACACGATCAGCACACTGCAAATCACACAGACTTCCTGTACTCGTCCGAACACTCCCCCCAAGGACTTCTCCAGCATCATACGGTTATTGGAAGTATACGACTGGAAATGTTTGCCGCGTTTTATGAATCCCTGGAGAAAAGCGCCAGGAAACCAGCATGAAGCTAACACCATTCCTGTGTGAGCTCTGACATTGGAGATAATGACTGAGAGCAGAGAGCTTACCGAATCATGCATCCCGAGGCCTGCTTGGAAAATACAAGCCCTGTTACTTCCTGGTGATTTCTCAGGGCGCTCATAACACAGGAGCGAAGTAGACACACACACCTCACGTTTTCTTAAGTGTTACATGCAACTATAAAAAGCCCAAAATCAAAGCTTGACCTTGAACAAAGATGCACAGTGTGAGTGTGTGAAGCCAAACGAGCCCGCGCTCGGTCAGGCCACTGAATGCCCCATCTGTGCAATTGCATTAGAAGTCTCCCATGTACTGTAGATTGTCTGTCAGCATGTGGCTGCGTCAGTGTGAGTGACTTACTTTGCATCTACCACAATAGTTCTGCTTTTGCTTCTCTGACCTACTCTGTCCTTAGAAAGGTAAAGCACTGTACTACAAGCAACGTGGCGGAAAAATCTCCACACATCCATCAGCAGCTGTGCAGATATTCACACACAATAGGGTCAGAACATGTTTTCTAATATCTAAGCATCTACAAACGGCCAACTCTCATGCATAGTGACGATAACAGCGAGCCGGGGGAAATACAATCTTCGATTCCTGCTTATTTACACTACGTGCACGTTTAGCCTATCCACAGTGTATTTTCAGATCTTTGTGAGGATTTGAACATTTTGCCAGCCTAAAAACATGAATTACATCATTTAATATAACAGATGTGCCCTCAACAATATGGGATACTGTACATTAGCTAAAGACTAAAAGGGAGGGATGAGTGAAGGGACAGAAAGAGTTCAGTCTTTTCAGAACCCTCTGCGAACTCATAAAGGCTAATGCATAAAAAAACAGGAAGCAATAGCCCGCTGACAGGTGGAGCCGCTGCTTTTTCAGAACACACCGCTGGGAAATTGAATCATTCCATTATGCCCTGTGTGTGGCACAATTTAATTCTAAGAACAAGCGGTATGCTTATGTCCCTGCATACTCCATTACAACTATTAATGTGGTAAATATGACTAAATACGTGTCCATGCGGCGGTGGCAGGGTGATCATTCTTAACATGAGGCTTTTGGCCTCCAGTGACGACCCCATTCCTCTGTGTGATATATGCTGATCACTCGCTTGTGCGTTAAGAGATCCTCACGTCCTGTGGAATCATCTAAGCTACAGGCATGACACTAAAAGTTCGTGTGAAGGAGATAAATTCGGAGCTGGAATCATAACTTGGCTTTTCCTCCGAGACGCTTCATCACTCGTTCTCTTTCGTCGGCCTTTCAGTTCGTCGCTAACACAATGGGTGAATGATGGCACCGAGTTGACGACGCGCCCGTTACACTGCAAAAGCGCACTTTGTCATTTGACATGACAACTTACAAATGTGCTCCGTGTTATCGCCTTTTTACTACGAAGGTCATTTATTTTAACCTGTTTTTAATTGAATCCATAAAAGTATTCCACTCTGAAATATAGAACACAGCATGCGTCAGCTTTTCCCCCCTGAGCTAAATTATTAACGAGATTTAGTGTAAGTCTATTTTTTTCCTATTTGGGGAGTATTAAGAGTGAGTTGTGCTGTAAGGGAAGCTATTACTCTCCATGCATCCTGTGAGACCAGCAGAGCAGGATTAGATGATAAAGTCCTTTAACCTTCAGTCATAAGACATGTCAGTGCTTATGCTTTGCCTCTAATGATTAATGCATTTCATAAAACGATGACACAACGAAAAAAAAAAAGCCTTAAGAGCCTTATCGCGTTCTTACATGTAATAAGTTGAGCAACATCTTTCAGAGGGATTGTTTGGATGTCTCAGATTGTTCTGACTGTTGACACAATATATTTATGGATATGTCCAAAAACTACCTAAAAACATCTGCCTGCCACAGGTTTGAGCCCTTAAACACCCAACTGTACCAACTGTACAAATAGTTTACTGTACAATACAAACAGTTGGTTTATTTCTAGTAGTCAGTTAACACCCAATGAGATGACTTCAACTGGCTCATAATAACAGGTTTTTTTTGCATTGTGAGCACATGCAATGAAAAATACAGTAGAATTGTGATTCGTGAAAACAATATTTCCAGTTTCCAGTTCTTGTTTATGTGAGATAGTAAAAAAGGGAATCTGTGTTTCGCCAGCACTTCGCTGTCAGCAGCAGGTGGGTGAAGTGTGAAATTTATTGTCTGCAATCTGTCGGTGTCTTCATCAGATGGATGCAGACTGCAGATGTGTGAGAAGCCAGACGTTGTACTCACGCGGCAGAAACTGAGAATAAGACGTGGTCAGCAAAGCCCAGGCGCTTGCAGAGGTGGCTGTGGCAGCATCAGAGCCGGATGAAGTGTGTGAAGCCATCTGACTGATGCCAAGCTGTGCAGCTGCATAAACGTTTGACCTGGCGCTGAAATAGAACTGTTTGAAACTTGAACAGGATCGGGTTATTTAGGAATAATCCTCCTTATATTCTCCTCTGCTGCGACTGGAATGATAACATATGGCTCCGCCCCCTAGAGTTTGTGTGTGTGTGTGTGTGTGTGCGTGCGCGTGCGTGCGTGTGTGCGTGTCTGTATGTCCTAAATGCTTAGTGTAGCAGCTCAAAGTCGTTATGTTTGATAAGTTATCATTCGTACTGTAATAAGGCGTTTTAAGATTTCATTACATGCTTATCTCCTCTGTACCACAGTTTAATTTGATTTTATTGTAGACAAGCAGTTTTTTTTAAAAACGCGATTGTCAAAAATACCAAATAAGATCTGTTATGCATTATTATGACCTAAATTGACTCTTAGCTCTAAGGTTGTGATGTTAGGCTCAACGCTGTACGATAGCACTCTTTTTACTTTTAAATCTCACTCTTCATCTTGAATGAGCATCTTAAACTGGTAGCGAGGTTCTGCATTTTGCTTCCTGACCCCACAAGCTTGCCGAGGGCTGGATGGGAAATCAATACTGCATGTGCCTGTTGTCATTTGTGCCTCAGGGTTCCCAAGTAGCTTAATCTGCCTGTGCTGCTATAAGGACTTGACATAAATGCTGGACTTCACTGTTGCCATGTGCACGAGGGTTTCGATCGGCCTCTCATGTTTTCTTCAGCATTTTTATGTCAAACCTACAGTTTATATTAATACTTCTCATTGGCTAATGATGATCTTATGTACGTTAGAGTGACCAAGACCATTGGCAGTTTTGCATTCATACATAATAATAATCACTCCTCAATTATATACGACTTAGCTTGGCATGTGTGTTATTCTCTTACTGTAAAGCGCTAACTAAATATTAGATCAAAGCTTCTGCAGAAGAGCTTCATCAATACTTCAGCCTCATGCTGCAGCATTTCACTGACAACAAAAGAGACTAAGCAGCAGGAAAAAGCCGACCGTTTTCTTGGATCAGTGGAGCCCAATCTCCAACTGTGAGGAGGCATCGGTACTAAAAATAATGTACACACGCTCTATATTAGGGAAGTTCGGAGGCTTTGCCTTATTAAAAGTCAGACATTGTTTATTCGCCGGTGACTAAACAGGATGACTCACTGTCATTTCTTATTCTTTTTGTCTTTCCAATCTCACTTTTATTGTTCACCCTCGCCATCTTAAACCTTTTATGCGTGTTCACACATTATAATGTACATTATTAATACAAGGCTGTTAGTCCGGGAGCACGCAGCACAGACTCAAACGTACAGTATTGACAGTCTGTATCAAACGTTGCATCTGTAACGTGTTCCACCAAACATCGCGGTTACAATGCGAGTAAAGAAGCTTCCTCCTCTACTTTAAATCCACTGATCTCTCTCTCTCATGACATCCCTTGTAGCATATTGTGGATGCAATCTTAACTGACAAGCTAAACTGTTTTGCATGCAGGGTGGAAACATTAAAGACTGAGTTAATCCCCCCCTGATTCCCTGCTGCTGTCACTCACGCAGTCTGACTAAAGCAACACGCTGTTTCCAAATAAAATAACAGCTTCGCACCTTTGAGCTTTAATACAACCTGAGACCAAAGTACTCTAATGGCTCTTTATTTGAAAAAATTATGGCCTAAAAGATTAGCCGACGTGAGGGTCCTGCATCATTCCGATGAAGCACCTATTAACGGAGCCATAACTCAGACAGGTTTGTGTTCTCCTTCCTTGCTTAAACGATCAAGGTACACATTTAAAAGCTCCACTGGATTATTATGATTATCACTAATCGGGTGATTAATCATTGTTAAATTGGTCTGGAGCAACGTCCAAGCGATGTTGCGCTTCATTAGCATACTGTGTTTCATTCCTTGCCAAAAAAACCCGTCTAATAAAAAGTGAAGCAGCCTCTCCACCAAGAGAGCTGCGTTTTCGTACTGTATAGACATTTTGTCCACACACAAGCAGCAAAAATAAAATCTGAAGCCGACAAACTGTTTTTGGGGATTCCCCTTTTTCATGAGGTTCACGGACGTCCACTGTCCACGGAGCCTTGTAGCGCGCCGCTGTCCTGCAGCTGGGACGTTTCTCTGCTCTGTCCCTCTAATCGGGGCTCCGTCCCCACCACTATCATTTATTAATCCGTTCACCTGACAGCTGTGTACGGGCTCAGCCCACCGTCGTGCATTTAATGATCTGTCAGATCAAAAGGCTAAATCCGCACCGCCTTCACGTGTTTACAAATTGTCTGCTTGCGGATGTGAGAATAAATCAAAGGGCGCGATAACGTCAAGGTGATCTATGCCGTGTAACGCGTGATGTATATGTTTTTGAATTCATTTCTCAGCCCAATGTGAACAAGGAGACGCGACGAAGAAAAGTTTGTGATTTTGCATCAGTGCATAAAGCAAAAGTGACACAATACAAACACATGACTTTATCTTATCTATTGTAGAAGCTGCATGTTTTGGATCCAGTCACCCAACACTTGATGATAGATGGTGGTCAGTCCACAGTAGCCTCAATGAGGAGCTCTTAACACATCCAAGGAGGGGATGACATTGTGCATATGTGCATTGGACTGTGGTGCAGTTGACCCCCAGGGTTCCACTCCATGTCCCCGCTGTTTACAGCCAATTGAACGTACCTGAGACCGTCTGCGTGCTCGCACAGGAAAGCAATTCTACTTATACCACTTTATGTTGTCTTTGTTTACTTGCAAGGGCCTTCTGGAATCAAGGGGTTGCCAAGATGTCCCTGCAGTGATGAACCTCTCTGGCTGCGCTGCCAAGGGAAGGGTGTAAAAACAGCCCGGAGCCAACGACGCAGAGCCGCACTGATACTGGAGGTTTCCACAGTGGCTGTGGAATAAGCCACCGCACATCAGCCCTGTCAGGTTTGGCTTGTTGGGCCACTGTGTATTTATACGTGAACCACAAAGAGGCAGGTGAAGAGGCAGGATCACCCTCAGTGAGCCTCTCCCAAGAGAAACAAAACCTCATCTGATAAAGCACTGTCTCTACAGTTTACGAGTCTAAAGAAATTGTCTGAGTACAGCAGTAACATTACACCTATTTGTATTTGTTAATGATGTGTTTGTATTTATGAGGAAAAAGCAATATAAACATAAAGCAATGCATTATTTAACTGTTCTCTCCATATAAGCTATATAAGTCCCATCCAAAAAACTGTATCAGTGAATAATTTAGAAATGTTTTTATTCGTTAACTCTTGTAAAAAAGACTTGCTTCTAAAACAAGTATATAGCATTAAGACTGACACAAATACATTATAAACTAGATTCAAGTTTTCGTCTGTTTGGATCAACACATCATTTTACAAATCTGAACAAATTGCATCTCTTGCAACTCTCTGTCACCCTGGGAGTAAAAGCCACATTTTAAATGAACACGTGCAATAACGTGGAGCGATTTCAGTTCACTTCCTGCCTAATTATCCTTCCACACTTCTCAGTAAGGTTCCGACTTCCTCGCAGGTCCTGCCGTGTCTGAAGTGATTCTTCGAACCCCCTAAGTCGCCTCCTCATCTTCGCTGACCTTTAAAGACCAATCCTCCAGCGTCTCGGGCACCTGGAAGCGGCTCGATAGTTCCACGGAGAGTGCGACTCTTGTTGGGCAAAATCAATGGGCGGTTTCCCCACAGCATTCGTCTCGGTGTTTACGTTGGCCTAATCAGCAAGAGAAAAATCACCGACGCTGTTCAACTCTCACAGGCCCCGCGCAGTAATAATGCTGTGCGCTAATGCTAATCTGTTATCTCAGGTGCTCTGGCATCTTCTGCTGCAGAGGGTCTGTTAAGCAGCCTCGCTGTCCTGACGCTTGTTTATTAAAGCCTCCATTTGCTCCTTATTTCTTTAACCTCAACACAGCACCTGTAAAAGCTCCTTAGCCGTTTAGCAATCCAGGTCAAGTAGCCTCAGCAGGACTTCTGGCAACATGGAAAAGAGATGAAAGCCTGATTAGGATCATCAGCGCTTCTATTTTTAACGGTCGGCCTGAATGCAAACATCATAACCTGCTGATGTTTATATGCTGCCTTCAGCATCGATCCTTTGAACACATGTCAGTGCAATGAGCTGCTTTATTTTGGTTTTAAATCAGCTCGTGGTCATTAAACGCGCCAGAGGAGCGTCTCGCGTGGCTCCTGTGGTCGAAGCGTGATCGATGCCTCCCGCTCCGTCGCTGTCGCCGGGACTGAGCGGAGGTGATAACGAGAGCGTGACCGTCTCCCTTTGTCTCAAACGCCCACTCGGCCCGCGGACGCTCAGGCTGGAACACACTGACAGCGCATAGGAAGGGGATGTGGTGCAGTCGCAAACATACACCCTTGTGCTCAGCAAATCAGAGCTGTGAGTCACCTATTGGAAATGTGGCAACTAAGGCAAGCACTTGATATGCAGGCATCTGCTT
The DNA here is from genome assembly GCF_900634795.4 of Betta splendens. Classification (NCBI taxonomy): domain Eukaryota; kingdom Metazoa; phylum Chordata; class Actinopteri; order Anabantiformes; family Osphronemidae; genus Betta; species Betta splendens. The sequence continues at coordinate 16,544,076 of NC_040884.2, read as the reverse complement.
TGTGGCTTATCTCCGCTGCTCAACTGTGCAGAGCAATTGGCGCTTGGCTGGCCCTGCAGAAAGCTTCCTCTTTTCTCATTCTCTCCTTCTTCTCTGCATCATTTTCTCTGCCTTCCTGCACAGTTTGGTTTTTCTGAAGTTGTTCTTGGCTTTTTTTTGGGGGGGGGGCATTGCTGGGATAATTTCCAACTGTGTCAGCTACTGTACAATCAAATGGATGGTTTCATTCTATTGTGATGAAGGTTAGTGGTGAAACAGTGATGCTGGTCAGAGAATGAAGGACTGAGACCAGCTAGAAGACTAAATGAGACTATGCCTCGCTACCGGGTCCCCAGTAGCTTAAGGGGGCTTTAAGGGCCATTACAAAATCCTGAACTTGCATCCAATATCAAATGATAAATAAAAATGCTGTTGCATTTGGAACCACCGATGTGGCACTTTATTCAGTCCTGAGACAGCTATAGACTGTCAAACAGTGTTTTCCCCAAATAATCTGATTTACTGCTTTGGTACCCAGCTAAAGTAGCTGCTGGTACTACAGTACCTGACTGCAAATATATGCAAACACCCGGTTCAGGCACAGGTCAAACTGTGTTTACCACAGACAGCAAACACTTGAGTTTGCTATTCACAATAAGCTGGAGCTCAGTAGAGAGGAGCCTGGTCACCTTCATATGACTGGTAATAATCAAATTTCTGTTGTTTTTGATGTAAGTTTGGGCAAAACGTATTCCGTTCATTACTCTATGTGGACTCTAATATAATGTACTTGATTCAAACTTAGAAAAGAGGAGTTATATAAATAAAATAATGACCTGGTTGATATTCAGAGCAGGATACAGTAATGGTTTGGGTTAATATACTGTAGGTAAGTGACAGTATCGACTTTTTCCTCCCCACCCGTCCACTTTAATCTCCTTGACACTCAAGCGCAGCCTGTATCTCGTTCTATTGATGTATCGATGCTCCATTAGACCTACTGGTGCAGTTTGCCTTGACAACGCCTGCTAGCAGCCATTTATGGAGGTCATAACATTTGAGTTGACCGATGTCATTTGTGTTGCCGGCTTCTTCTTCCACATCAGCTGCGGTCGGGGCCACGACATGAGTACGTACCTGCTTTAACCAGGGCTCTGGTTCTTTCAGGCCGTCGCGTGTCATGCAGAACCCAGTTGTCAGTGGGAGTCTAAGGAATGATCCCACCCAGACAGAGGCTCAAATGAGATTTTAAAATTTTAACGTGACGACGGGAGCTTTAAGGTTTCCCAGTGCAGACGCTATTCATATCGTCACTACTCTTGTATAATGCATTCAGTCTGGTACAGTAATTATTGATTGCTGATTGAGCCGGTGATTGATTAGTGGTAATTAGAATTTAATACTACGGAGATCATTACCGGAATATTTTTGGTCCTCTCACACCCATGGATCTACCGTGTTCAGTCCATAACTACTGTAACGTACATCTACATAGTTAATGTCCAGCCGAACTTGTGTGAAGTCAAAAATTAATGTCAAAAAGGAAAATTACTTTTGCAAACGTTCCGCATGCGAATGTGTTCGACTGAATGGAAAGAAAGCATGGAAGGAAGCGCAGGCTTCCCTCCCAGTTTCTGAATAGCCTCCAGTTTGAAATACAGCGACTATTTTGTGTCTTTGTGCCGTTTCTTGGCGGCTGAATGATGCCACGGTTCAGGAACTCGCCATGAAGCGCCTGATTACTCACATTGGGCATGATTGAATAACCCTGATTGTTATCGACACACATTCAAGCCGATTACTGTATTGTGTCGTCTCACAAATTAATTTCACTTTCATTAATTTCACTTATTTTCTGAATTTTAATATTTATTTTTAAGCCCGCGTCCAATAACCTTGGAGTCTCCTGCTTTGTAACTCTCTGGTCACTGTCACAAGGAGGAAGCTGCCGATAAAGGATAAGGACTATTTGTCAGTTATTCCCAGTTCACAGCCGTCCTATTACTTTTTTATGAGTGCTTCTGACAACGTTCCTCGTGCCCACATCTATCACTTGAGTGTTGCTGCGCTCCGTAGCTATAATGAGGTTGCT